>NW_020798056.1:0-248848 GCF_002237265.1 Aspergillus thermomutatus | reverse complement strand
CTGATGTAGCATGCTCATCTACATGATACATCCAGATGTCCAATATGAATGGTTGTCGATTTTTAGCTGACTACTGGGCGGGTATTAGGTCACCAGCAGCAGTCTAGACGTATGAGGCATTCTTTTTTATGTCACGGTTAAGGGCAGCGCCAAAACCTAAACCCGTAAGATCGTCGGAAGAGTCAGATGTGTATAAGTTACAGCACTGAACTCTATGCCAAGATTCGCCATGTTCTCTGAATTGCGTATACAATCATCGCAATTTCCTCTCATCTTTCAGCAACGCGCATGTATATAGCTGTTCGCTTTCTCAGCGATGTTCGTCATTTCTGCTGCATCATACCCCCCGTCTGAGTTCAATTGGCATGTTCGCTGCGTGTTGTATATGACATCACTAGTGTGGATTTGTACAAAAGTCACCATTCGGAAGCACTTCCATTTCTTCAGTGCCTACTGCCAAAATTCAATCAAAAGGATATCATCTATCTGATCTCGCTTTCGACCGATCATTTTAATGGTTATGAAGAATTTATTAGTCGGAAGGGCAAAAATGTTTGCTTAGATCTATGTACAAAAGCCCTGCTATATATGCATCATTGTTCAAGGGCCCTCTACAACATGATTGATCAAAACAACAGCCAGTATTATTATCGTTGCCTAGCCTCCCGGACTCCCGCTCCGGCTCAAACTCCTACTAGGGAATCCGTCGTCATCTTGCTCAGGAATGCCGACTCGGAAGATACTCTCACACCATTCTGCGAAGGTTTCCACGTCCCACACGGCATCCTCGCGGCCCTTACCCTTCTTGGAGACGAAATGTCCCTTGCTCCGTTCAGACGATGTATATTTGTCGAAGAAGTCCTCGTAAATCTGGATGACGCGGTCTTGTACCGCACCGACAAGAGTCTCTTTCATCCGGGGGTCGTCAAGATAGTCATTGAGTATTCTTCGTAAATTGGGGACTTCCTTCTCAATATTCTGGCATGTCGGATATATTAGTTCTCCTTGCTGTAAATTTCGCTTATCGATGAATTTCGCGGGTAAAGAGGCCGTCATCTTCGTTGCGAACTCGTTGATGAAGTCGTTGATCACGGTTCGGAGCCGCCCGTCAAGCTCTACCTTGGCATCAAGCATGTTCTCGACGACGCGTGGGAGGAGACCATGGCCGACGAGGCGCATGAGGTTGCGGGGGTTGAAGAGGCCGCCTCTTTCGCGGAGCTCCCAGAAGGTATTGGTGATGCCGGAGAAATCGAACGACACTTCTGGCGCGACGTACTCGATGTCGAATGCGACGATTTGTTGCTTCAGAACCAGGAGATGGCTCATCAAGAAGAGCTTCCCGTCCGCGGTGGATTTGCTTGAGATTTGAGCACTCGCCTGGTGCAGAGAGACGGTCGTTTGGTGAACGATCTGATGGGCTAGGTCGTCGAAAACAGTGGACTGTTGAAGAGACTGGTCAGCTTCAATATGGCAATTGTGGGTTCGCAGAAGGAGTTCGTACATTTACGAGACGGTATATTCGGCTGAGAAGCCAGATGGCTTTACGCAATGTTGGATACCAGCCACTGAGAGCAGCATGAGGCTCAAAATCCCACTTGGAGTCCTGCTCCAAGGTGGAGTCGGGATCATCATCTGATGGCTTCGTTGCCTTCGCCAGATGTACCAAGGTATCGGCAGGTACCACCTTCCTTCCGGAAATCTGATTCTCGGTAATGGTGAGCGAGACTCCCCTGTTGCGCGCAGGGTAATCGAGGTCCTCCGGGCGCGGCTTGAACCGTTCAATCTCATCACGCAGGAAGGCTTGCGCGCGGAAAACGAGACGAGTTTGCACATCCTCCAAGGCAGGTTGTATTAGTACGGAGAAATCGAGTTGATTAGCATCCGTCTGCTCCACCTCCTCATCCTGGTCTAGTAGAAAGCGGGTCTGTAAGAGGGTGCAGAGTTGACAGAGATTTACGATCTTGTCCTCGTGAATAATGCGAGGCCTTAGATGGTCATACAGAGGCTCGCAGACTGTCTCGAGGAAATCGTATAAACCTCCTTGGCCGTGGAACCATTCACCCCACAGTTCAAACTCATCCAAACACACACCACGAACGTAGCTAATGCTGGCACGGGCGAAAGCAACCAAATCCTTTGATGTACTCGGGGCTTGCGCAATATCGTAGAGCTTTTTTCGTACTAAGGGTATGATCAATTTACCGCGAGTAGCTGAAAAGTTCGCGTGAAGTTCATTGAGAAGACTCTGATACTCCGCTTCGCTACCCTGTTCGGGATCCAACGGTGGCACAGCTCTCTTCTGTATCTCGAGGCCGATTTGTTTCAATTCAGGAGCACCAACACGGAACTTGGCGTACAATAGGGCAGACATGGTTGTTTCGTTTTGCTGTTGGTCTGCAATCTTTTTCGAAACACTGGAATGTATATCTCGAAGTGTGGAAACAAAATGTCCGCGGATCAAGGTGAGAGCACGCGTCATAAGTAGCCTGTATCTGGATCGATACACACTAGCTTCCTTTTGCTCAGGCTGGGAGAGAGTCAGTCGACTCGCCAAAGTTAGGGCCCGACTGCGATACTCACATGCGTCTCCATGTAGTCCAGACATTCGTCCAGCCGCCTGAGCATATTTGAGAAGTCATGGCCACGAACGGTATTTCCAGCACCAGGGGCGTTGAGTCGCCTCGAAGCAGGGTCCAGAAAATCATAGTATCGGAGGTTCTCTTGTATTTCCGCCGCTAGCTCTGTGTCACGCTTTTGAGCAGATAAAAGCCCTTCGCATTGTTTCTGGAAATTCGATGTTTGAGCTTCTACGGCCTTGAAGGATTCCGAGAGGCTACTAAGGAGGTCGAGTGTGGATGATGTATCAGACAGAAGCGAATCCAGGTGAGACTTTGACATTTGTAGCTCTTGAAGGCAAGATCTAACCGCACGAGTGAGTCAGCATGGAAAACCACAGCGCATTGTGAGAAAGATTGGAATTGTTTCTCTGCGTACTGGTACTCGTTATAGCTGCTCTCGAGGAGGCCATTTTCGACCTCGCTATACCACTGAACGAAATCGAGCTCATTCTTGGCATCCGTTATAGACTCAATGGCCTCCGGCAGCACTTCAGCTGTCTCTGTCGTCTGAACCTTGAATTCTTTTGGCGGACCTGAAGGTGCAGTCTTCCGTCGAGCTCGCTGTCCCGCAGCTGGTTGAGGCATTGGCATTGTGGGGTTGAGCTTCGAGCCCACGATAAAGTCACGGAGGCTTCAAGATTGGCACCCCTAGTATAGTTTCAATCGACCTGAAAATAATCCATAAGTGAGAGGAGTCAAAGACACCTTGAAACTCAACCGTCTTGATCGCAATCGGAGATGAGACCGTCCTCCGTGGCCCGTTCGATTGGTGTTCTGCCGCATCATACCGCCCTCGATCTAGATCATTGACGCAACGGAGCTTCCGCAGTCGCATTTCAGCTTTCACTTCTGCCCAGTGCGAAACGACAAGCTCATCAAAGAATTCTCTGTAGCTCGTTATGCTAAGGTTTAGTTGATGGATATCTGAGAACATCATGTCGATGAATCGGGTCCGACAGCGTGTGACGAACGTCGTCACACTTTCATACCGTCTCCCGCGAACAGGCCGGTTGGCCATCGGATCATGGCGAAGGCAGTATGCTAGTGGTAATGGCAGAGCACCAGAATCATCTGCTCCTTCGTCAAATTGGCTTCGTACTTCACTTGGACTAGGTGGAACAGCTGCTGCTGCGTTCTTAGTGTATACCTTTGCGACCACCCGAGGCGATCAACTTGAGACTGCCATTGAGGCGAAGATTAACAGCGCTACGCCAAAGATTGCTGGGGACCTGGACTCGCAGTATGTGCAAGAAAAGAAGAGTCTGAAGAGCCCTGGAGTCTATCTATGGGGAACCAATGCTTATCGTGTTGTGGACCCTGACTCCAAAGAAACTGTGATCAAGACTCCTCGGAGGCTATCCTACTTTGAGGGCCAAGTGCTCCGAGACCTCAAACTTGCGGAGAAGTCTGGTGCTGCCATTACGGAAAATGGCGATCTGGTTCAATGGGGCAAAGGGTATTCGGAAACTGACTTCAAACCAACAAAGACATTGACTGGCAAGGACTTGAAGTCTTTGTGCATTTCGAGTGATCGCATACTTGCATTGTCTTCAAACGGAAGTGTATACTCACTCCCAATTGCTAAGAGTGACCAAGAATCCGGTCGGAAACCCAAGGAAGGCTCTTGGTTCTCATTCAGCTCTGGAAGTGCTGGCGTGAGCTATCGGTTGCTTGAACCCGCATTGAGGCTGGGTGAAAAAGTCACCGCCATCAGTGGTGGACTACAGCATGCGCTTCTCCTCACGAGCTCTGGCCGAGTTTTTTCGGTCGCTTCTTCCACTGAGAGCTATCCTTCTTTTGGACAACTTGGTGTGCCTGGGTTGACTTGGTCGACTCGACCTCAAGGGGCCGTGGATACCTGCCATGAGGTGAAGGCCCTCGGCAACTCTAAGGTTACTGAAATTGCTGCTGGAGATTACCATTCTTTGGCGCTTACCAAGGATGGAAACGTTTATGCCTTTGGCGACAATTCCTTTGGACAGCTGGGATCTGAATTCGACCCTGCCCTGCCATTTAACGATACCCCCACTCTTGTGCCGCTGAAGCTTTTCTACCCAGGCAACATCTGGCTTCCGAAGGTGACTGCGATTGCAGCTGGGGGTGCCAACAGTTTCTTCACCGTAGATGCTCAACGAATACTTGGCCCTGGCGAAGATCGTTCTACGGTACGTGACTTGGGCCGCATTACGGCTGACACCTGGACTTGCGGCCGTGGCATCTGGGGTGCCCTTGGAAACGGAAAATGGACGCACCTACAAGACATACCTACGAAGGTGAAGGCATTAAGTGGCCTGTTCGAGTACGACGAACGAACAAAGACGCTCTCCCCCATCCGCCTACGCAGTATCTCAGTCGGCACAACACATGCGTCGGCGATCATGGACAACAAAGCTCACGTTGACACTTCTGCCACGACTTCTCTGGAGAAGTCCAGCGACTGGGGCCACGACGTGTTGTTCTGGGGAGGAAACGAACACTTCCAGCTCGGCACCGGCAAGAGGAGTAATTTATCCAAGCCGGCGCATATTAGCGCGCCTCCAGATTCCGAACCGAAGAGTGCTAAGCAAGAGGCACGACTCCAAATCATGCCTCGTCACAAGGCCAAAGTGGGCACGCGAACTGTGAGCATGGAGCAGCGGATTGAGTGTGGAAGGCATATCTCTGCGATTTACTCTGCTGTATAATACTTGTCATGATCTGGCACATCTCTTCTCCAGCAATTGTATTAAAAGTTCATGTTCATTTTAGCGACGACCAAAGTAATGTAATAATCCTTCTCCGTTGACTTTGATAACGTCACTCGAGAATGCAAACCGAACAAACACTTCCGCGATATGGCTGGAGACGCTCGGACCAACACCTTATCGTAAAATTTCCTGAGCGGAAAAGAAGTCAAACCAAAGCGAATTATTCCGCATACTGTCCAAAAACCAATCAGTTCATTGTGTCCATTATGCCGCGTGAAAAGCAGAAAAGAGGTCGTCGAGCGGAGGACAAGGCCAAAAAAGACGCAGCCAAACGGAAGCGCGATGAAGGTCCTGAAGATTCGGCGGTTAAGAGATTGAAGCCCTCCACCGAGACTGATACTTTAAACAATGAAATCACCCAAGGAGCGGATTACATACCCCTGGAGGACGGCAGAAACGAGGTTTTCATGGACGATGCGCCCTCGAACGACATGCCTTTCTACGGTCTCCTGGACAGCGAAGAGCAGGAATACTTTTCGCGAGCCAACGAGATATTGGAACTGAACCAGTTCCAGGATGCGGAAGAGCGAAGGCTTTTCGTCGACAGTGTCTACAGGGAAGCGGAGGGGAAAGAATTGAAGGTTGCTTGCAGTCAGTCTTGCTCGCGGCTTATGGAGAAATTGATTTCGCTCTCCGACATGCGCCATATTCGGAGACTCTTTAGCAAGTTCATTGGCCATTTCTTGCATCTTGTGCAGCATCGGTTTGCGAGCCATTGCTGCGAGACACTGTTCATCAACGCAGCACCTGGAGTGACAGAAAAGATTTCCAAGTCGAAAGGCCGCAAGGCGGAAGTGGACGAGGAGGACGAGCCTGAACCAGAGTTGTCGCTGGCGGAAATGTTCATGAAGGTCGTTGAGGAATTAGAGGGGAATTGGGGTTATCTGTTGACGGAACGCTTTGCGTCGCATACAATCAGAGTCTTGTTACTGGTTCTTGCCGGGGAGCCAGTCGACTTGTCATCCACTGATTCGGTTGTCGCCAGCCGGAAGAAGGAAAGGTTGGGAATCGTAAACACGGACGCATCCGAGGAAAAGTTCGTTGCGGAGAGGCGTGGAGTACCAGAGTCTTTCGAGGCTACGCTGAAGAAAGTTATGAGTGACATGGTTTCCGGGCTCGACAACACCTACTTGAGAGCCCTGGCAACCCACCCTGTAGGGAACCCCGTCTTACAGGTGCTGGTATTCCTTGAATTGTCGCACTTTGGCAAGGCGAGCGCTAAGGATCCCAACTCAATCATCAGGAGGCTCATTCCGGATGATGATTTCGCGGAGAATGCTGAGAGCTCAACATTCGTCAGAGGCTTACTCTATGATCCCGTCGGTTCTCGTTTGCTCGAGACTATCATCAAGTCCATGCCTGGAAAGCTCTTCAAGGGACTCTACAAGAACATTATTCGCGACCGCATTGGCTCTCTTGCACGCAATACAACAGCTGGATATGTGGTTCTCAGGACACTTGAAAGGCTAGGAAAGGACGATCTACAAGATGCTATGGAGTTAATCATTCCTGAAATCCCTGGTCTCATTGAGCGATCTCGATTGATTGTCCCTAAAGTGTTGATCGAGCGATGCCTCGTTCGTGGGGTTGACACGAAGTCGCTTTCAGAGGCCTTGGAATCCGCTTACGACGGAGACCCGGCTCGAAGATTGGAGCAAATGCTCAAGCTTGACCCCCCGGCAAGTGAGGAAGACTCAGAGGAGAAGCAGAAGCAGTCGGGCAACAATCAGACAGCCGCCGCAGAGAAATTACACGGCTCCCTCCTTGCTCAGACAATGCTTACAGCTTCCGGGCCCATGAGCGGGCTCATTTATTCGAGCCTGCTAGCACAGTCTTCAGAATCACTTCTCAGATTAGCCAAAGATCCCACAGCCTCCCGTGTTCTTCAGCAGGCCCTGACTGTACCAACTTCAACATCTCAATTCCGGCGCCAGTTTACAACGCGCTTCTCGGGTCATTTGACGGAACTCGCGCTTGATAGCAGTGGATCACACGTTGTGGACGCTTTATGGCCGGCAACGAAAGACCTATTCTTTGTCAAGGAAAGGATGGCACAGGAATTGCTCAAAGATGAATTGACTCTCCGAGACTCTTTCGTTGGCAGAGCAGTATGGAGGAATTGGTCCATGGACCTCTACAAGAGACGGCGAGGAGAGTGGGCTGCGAAGGCGAAAGGCCTGGACAGTACTGAAAACGGCCAGGGCGAGCGACCTAAGTCTCGCATTGAATTAGCCCGGGCCAAATTCGCAGCAAAGGCAGCGGAAGAGAGTTCTAAGGCGCCGGTAGCTGCTAAGACATGATCTATAACAAAGAAGCGAAAGGACTGTGGTTGATTCCAGCACTGGCAGTGATAGTAATACAGCATGATTTGACAGAGTCCTTTCTGCATGTGGCTTGTCAGTAATCTATATTGTGTCTTCAGCGATTTTAGGTTTATGATGATAATAAAAGCATTTTCCTCTATATTCATATGGTGTAGAAGGGTTATTCTCTAAGAGCTTTTCCAGTGCTGCCCCTCCAACGTCTGCGGGGTCAACGCCATGCAATTTTTCTCTTCCCCTCATCCATCAAAAGTGTATATCACTTCAACTCTCTACTGAGGAGTAGTCCTTGCTGACAATGATGCTCAAACAATTTCTTTCAACGGACGAATATGAGCCCCGGTTTATGATGTCAGACAATCGGGCTCTGTCGCCATCGCAGCGGATCCGCCAGCCGTTCCGGAAATGGCTCGGGCTTCATTCAACTTTTTGCTAAACGGTTTCAACTAGACCATTATTAAAAACCTTGGGTTATAAGTTGTGATTATTTCTTGCATTTTTTCTTCTCTTTTGTATACTTTTTCTCAGATTTGCTTGTTTGAAATATCATAAAATTGTTGGAATAGATGTCCGTGTCCCAACCATCGAGTCGCGCCGATGAAGTGCGAGAAGTGAGTCAGTCCATTCCTTTGGCACATTCAACGGTCCATCGGAAGATCCTGCGCTACAACTCTTCTTGTGTTGCTACGTTAAGCTTCTCTTTGTGTCTTTTGCTAATCTGACTCTAGCTTCTGAGCGCCGTTGAAGATCTCCTCATCCCGTTCATCCGGTCCGCCGACGAAAATCCTCTTGGCCATGCGCAACTGCAGGATGGGGTCAATGGGGCGAATGGTGTGAATGGACACCTAAAAAATTCGCGGACAGCTTTAGTCGATTACAAGAAACCGGAAGAGCTCAGGGATATTCTACAACTATCGCTACCGGAAAAGGGTGCCAGACAAGACGGCCTGATTGAGGTTCTCCGCAAAGTGCTGAAGTATTCCGTGAATACATGGCATCAAGGATTTCTTGACAAACTATATGCCTCAACGAATGCTCCCGGTGTGGCATCGGAGCTGATTTTGGCGGCTCTCAACACGAACGTTCATGTCTACCAAGTCTCGCCGGCTTTGACTGTTATCGAAAAGTATACGGGAAAAAAGTTGGCTTCGCTATTTGGCTTCAGCGGTCCACGAGCAGGTGGAATTTCTGTACAAGGTGGCTCCGCATCCAATACCACCTCGATTGTCATTGCGCGCAACAACCTATATCCCGATACGAAGAAAAATGGCAATGGGGACTACAGGTTTGTGCTCTTTACCAGCAACCACGGCCATTACAGCATCGAGAAGGCGGCACAGATGCTGGGCTTAGGAAGCAGCTCCGTCTGGGCAGTGCCCGTGGACAAGCAAGGTCGCATGATCCCAGAAGAACTCGAGAAGCTTGTCCGAAAAGCACTCCAGGAGAACAGGACACCGTTCTATGTCAATGCAACCGCCGGAACGACAGTATTGGGCTCCTTTGACCCTTTCAGCGAGATCGCCGCCATCTGTCGGAAATACAACCTCTGGTTCCACGTGGACGGCTCATGGGGCGGCTCGTTCGTCTTCTCAAAGCGCCAGAAGCACAAACTCGCTGGTGCCGACAAAGCTGATAGCATCGCCATTAACCCTCACAAAATGCTCGGTGTCCCCGTGACTTGCTCCTTCCTCCTAGCCGCAGACATCCGCCAGTTCCACAGGGCAAATACTCTCCCAGCCGGCTACCTGTTCCACGGCGAAGACACGGAACCGCAACCCAACGGCGACCTCAGCTCCGCGGGAAACGAGCTCTCCGTCGATTCTCCAGAGGTCTGGGACCTGGCTGATCTCACGCTGCAATGTGGACGACGCGCAGACTCCCTCAAGCTCTTTTTGGGCTGGACATACTACGGTACGGAGGGATACGAGCAGCAGATCGACACGGCCTGCGACATCGCCGCACACCTGGCGACTCTCGTCTCCGAGAACCCCAACTTTATCCTCATCAGTGAGAACCCTCCCCCTTGTCTCCAGGTTTGCTTCTACTACGCTCCGGGCGGACAGCTCGTCCACCCGCGCGGCATTGTATCGAACGAGACCGAGCGCGCAAAGGCAAACAGCAAGGTCACGGAACAGGTGGCCCATGCTCTGGTGCACAAGGGGTTCATGGTTGACTTTGCACCTCCTAGTGGGGACGAGAACGCTGCCGGGAACGGAAAGTTTTTCCGCTGCGTGGTCAATGTCCAGACGACTCGCGAGACTGTTGAAGGTCTTGTGCGTGCTATTGAGGAAGTTGGGCCGGCCATCATCGAGAGACTTAAGGCTGAGGCTGCTTCGGTTCCTAAGCAGAGGCCCGGAGAACGAGGCCACGGACCTGTTGTCCACCAGCCTTAGATGCTATCATGATTCTGTTATAGTGTACGACTACTGCATATGTACAAATAAACAAACGAGGGAAGGGAAGAAAAGCTATAGATCTACCAGGGAAGCATTAGTATATAGAATTGAATAATACTTCATTCGTGAACGACCCAGGATGATCTTGAGCAACTACATTAGATTTGTTTACTATGCAGTGGCTAAGAACCAATCTCGACTCGTCGCTCAAGTACAGCTCTTGCTTCAGCTTCTGTAAGGGTCTCAATATTCAACTCAGCGAGAACGCCTCGAGCACTCTCGTTATCCCGGAATAGCCTCTTCTCCACCTCCCAAAGTCTAAGATGGGGTTCATCGTGCGAATCGGCGTCCTCCTGGGCCGCAGATACATCGCCAGACTTGGGAGTGACCACCGTCAGGCCTAGCAGTAGAAGACCGTCGTTGAGCTTCGCAAGAACTCTGATCGAACCTCCTACCAGACCAGCTGGTCCCAAAGCGACATCGACAACATTGCAGAGATTGTCAATGTCGCTGGCGAATTGCGCCGCTCCAGCGGCGGAAAAGGTATGTCTCATGAGGACGTTATTCCAAAGATTAGTTTGAACAGAGAGGAGGACCTGGCGAATGATTCGACGCAGCGGTGCTATGCCCAGTGCACGCGATAGGAAAGAGATGCTAGTGGATAAGGTTCGCATTGCAGGCGCAAGATCCGCCGACGGTGGTAATGAGGTTGCCTCGGAAGGTGAGGAGGTAGAAATGGTTGCCCACGCAGACATGCGAACATATGGTTTGAGGGCCGACTGAGTGTTTGAGATCAAGGTCGAAGTGAGGATCGATTCAGAACGCTGTCTGAGACGGCGATATGCGGATGCAGTTTCGTCAAACAGGGCTCCATCTGAGCTTGCACCAAGGCCGCTGCTATGGTGACCATTTGCGACCACCTGAGAGGTGCGAGAAGCAACGTCTGCTACAGACATAGAGCCGGCCACATTCCTCCCTCCGTCCTTGTTCTGTCTAACTCGTTCTTGTAGCTCAGACCACAGTTCGACGAAGAACACATCATTACTCCAGTCTTCCATCTTTTTCTCCAAGTACTCGGCGCTCCCAAAAACCCTGCAGAGACGCTCCAATCCAGCCACACCTTCCACACTTGCCTGCCCATCTGCGCCTTGTACTGTGCGGCCAATGGTAGATGTCATTGCAAGGTAAGCTTCAAGTGCGGAATGGAGGCGCTCGTGAAACTGGTCGAAGATTGTAATCTGAATGTCGATAAGGAACCGCAGTTTCTGACCGAAAGATGACAGAGGCCGATACCGTTCAGTGATTGTTTCAAGCAAATCATTTACGCGAATCGCTGCTTTGGTGGGTTTGGTTGCGGAAAGCTCAACTCCTTCATAGTCAATCTCGCCGCTGTCCGTTGCATCAATAATTTCCTTATAGCGGGCTAGTGCAAAGTCCTTCTCAACCTGAAGCCAGCGATCAAACCATCCCTCCTTGGTGAGAACCTCCCACGCCATTCCCTTCCAGTTATCCTCAGAGTATGGATCAGGCAGATAATTCCATGTCTCCCGAATCTCATTGTCAAAGGTCATCAGCTCGTGTACGAGATGGCTGAGCAACTGCGGATGCGCAGAAATGCTAGGAAGCAAATTCGATAATTTCTGCCTCAGCATCGGCATAAGAGCCGTGGTAAAGGCATGAGAGGCGTTGTAGAAATTCCATTCCAGAGCTGAGCCGACTTCCCGGGCCTTCTTGTCGAAGACAGGTTGCAGCGAAGAAGCGAAGAAACCTCCAAAAGTGTTGATCAAGTCCACGATGTGACCCAGGAAGTATTCTGGCTGTATGGAAAATTCAGTAAGTTTTTCAGCACTGGGAACGTTGTATTATACCTTGTCGAGTCTATTTGTTGGCTTGTCTCCGCTGAAGTGGTATTTGAAGCGAAGATTCAGCGGATGTACCATCACTTCCAACGGTAACAAGATCTGCGGTTCGACACTCTGCTGCTTCACATCGATATCACGTCCCGTGAGTTCCCTAACCGCGAATAACGTCAGAAAATCCAGCAGCGAAAAGAGATAAGAGTTGCGTACGGTGTCTGTAAATCAAGAAGCAATTCGACAGTCTCGATCCACTGTGTCCTCAGATCTTCTGGTAGATGAAAGTCTTTCGAGGGCCATTTCATTTGTTCTAGTGTTTTCTGGAGCCTCCTGGAAAAGTTCTCCTTCATCTGTTCTCTCAGACTAGAGGCCAGCTTTTCCAGGTAGTCGACTAGATGAGGGGCCGCTCCTTCAGCTGCGGGTTGAGCATCCTTCAGCGATTGTACAATGTTTCTCAGGCGCGAATACGGTTCTAGGGCCAGGCGGGGTGAAGTTTGTACGTTGCTCAAGGCCTCCTTGCTGTTTGAGTATCCGGTATCAGTGATACTGCCGGAAGGGAAATAGCTCGTTAGGTCCTCGAGTACCTCAATTCCTCTGCTTCCCTCAGGAGGGTGACATAACCCTTTGAGATCTCCAGTCGTCGGAGCTTGTCTATGCTCGCTTCAAAGCGTTTTGCTGCCTCATCGCTGGCGTCGGAACCCGTTATGGCTTTCAGTCGCTTATCGATATCCTTTTGCTCCTCCTTGAAGGCTTCGGCTCGCTTCCGTGTGGCTTCGGCATGGTCGTTGGAGGCTTTGGAGGCACTGAGCAGTGCTTGTTGGGCTTCTGCTAGCTGAGCCATCATGTCAGCAGCGGTTAAATAAGGAAAGAAAAGGTCAATCGCTTAGGAAGATGTGATGCTCGATCCCCTGGGCGCTCTACCTGTTTCCGTTGAAGCTCATGCTGAGCGCGTAGAGTGGCTAACAACGAATCAAGACTCTCGAAGTCAGCAGATATTTGAATCTTATCGTTCAAATAATCCTCAACTCTTGTTCTTTCATGCGACGACAGGGAAAAGGAAGGGCTTGCCATGGTTGGCAGTCGGGTTGCAGTTCTAGGGTGGGGATGTTGTCCAAAATCGTCATTCATTCCAGCGCCAGGTGTTGCGATCGATCATCATCAACGCCAACTCCGCCTTACGATCTGTCCAGCTTCCGATGACACAACGTCTCCCTGCTATCAATTTAGACATCATGTAATCTAAGTCTGAGGACCTCGGTAAATGCTTCCACGCAATTTTTTCAATCTCCAAAACTGAAAATGTCCAGCCCTGCCAAAAAGCGCAAAAGAGAGCCTCCGGAATCAACCCCACAGCGTTTTCGGAGCATAGCGTCATTCTTCCAGGGCCAAGCTAACAAGCAAGCCGAGAAGACGCAACAGATTGTTAGCTCTGCTGCTGAAAATGCAGCGGAAGAAACACTATCTGACGAAGCTCTTGCTCGCAAGCTCCAAGCGGAGTTCGATAAAGAGGATGCTGCGTCGGCCGTGGAGCCTGAGGTTCCAGATAATAGGCCTATCCAGGAGCCTTACGCCTCGATAGAGACAGATCTGGAACCGCCAAGCAAAGCTCCGAAGACACATACACTTTCATTGCAGTCTTCCGTTGGGACAGAGGATACAATAAGTCTTTCCATCCCTTTTGACCAGAGTCCGTTGACGTTCGACTCGACCAAATGCGCGGCAGAGTTGCAGGTCCACTGGGCTAAGGAGGGCGGAAACGCCTCATATGCCCTGTTGACCAGAGCATTTGTGTTGGCAAACGCAACGACTAGTCGAATCAGGATTGTTGACACCCTGGTCAATTTCCTTCGAGTTCTGATTGAAGGCGATCCTTCCAGTGTTTTACCAGCAGTCTGGCTGGCGACCAACTCGATTTCCCCTCCATACGACGAATTGGAACTTGGTTTGGGAGGCTCCGCGATATCAAAAGCACTGAAGAAGGTCTACGGACTCAATCCTCAGGGTCTCAAAATTCTCTACGACAAGTATGGAGATGCTGGCGACGTGGCTTTCGAGGCAAAGAAAAGACAGAGCTTCACCTTGATGAAGCCCAAGCCTCTGACGATCAAAGGTGTCTATCAGTCCCTGAGGAAGATTGCCATGAGCAAAGGCAGTGGTAGTCAGGAGTCGAAGCAAAGGATTGTGGAGAAACTACTACAAGACACTCGAGGTGCGGAAGAGAGTCGGTATATTGTACGAACGCTAGTTCAAAATTTACGAATTGGAGCTGTCAAAACAACAATGCTTATCGCACTGGCTCGAGCCTTTCTATACTCAAAGCCAAAAGGCGCGGATTTTACGATCCGTCCACGACAAGTTCTGGTGCGACTTAAGAAGGAGGAGCTCGCCGAAATGTACAACAGTGCGGAAGAAATTGTGAAGGCATCTTATGCCAGGCATCCAGACTACAACGACTTAGTCACATCCCTACTTGAAATTGGAGTTACTGAAGAACTCCTTCTGCGGTGCGGCCTGCAGCTTCATGTGCCTCTGAGACCCATGTTGGGCAGTATCACGAGGGATCTCTCTGAAATGCTAACAAAGCTGCAAGGGCGGGATTTTAGTTGCGAGTACAAATATGATGGGCAGCGCGCCCAGGTGCATTGCGACGAGAAGGGGAAAGTATCGATATTTTCTCGACATTTGGAAAATATGACGGAGAAATACCCAGACCTCGTGTCCTTGGTCCCGCAAATCAGAGGAGAGGGCGTCTCTAGCTTCATACTGGAAGGAGAGGTTGTCGCGGTAGATAACGAAACCGGTGAACTTCAGACGTTTCAAGTCCTGACAAATCGAGCAAAGAAGAATGTGGAGTTAGGAGCCATCAAGATCAACGTTTGCCTCTTCGCGTTCGACTTGATGTATCTAAACGGCGAGCCATTATTGGACCGGCCTTTCCGCGAACGCAGAGAATTGTTGCGCAGCCTCTTTGTGGAGACCCCAAACAGATTCACTTGGGTCAAAAGCCTTGATGCCACGTCCGCAGACTCCGAGACGGTCTTGGAGTTCTTCAAAAGTGCCCTCGAGAACAAATGCGAAGGAATCATGGTCAAAGTGCTTGACAATGTACCCAAGGCGAACCTTGAACAGAATAAGGAGGCCTCGACCAGCAACGGCATGGACATGACGAACGGAGAAGCATTCGAAAAGGCGGGCAAAGGTGGCAGACGAAAGGCACTTTTGTCAACATATGAACCAGACAAGCGGCTCGAGTCGTGGCTCAAAGTCAAGAAGGACTACAGTACCTCGTCCGAGACCCTAGATCTGATCCCCATAGCCGGCTGGCACGGACAAGGCCGAAAAGCCAAATGGTGGTCTCCCATCCTGATGGCCGTCCGCAACCCGGAAACGGGCAGCCTCGAAGCAGTCACAAAATGCATGTCCGGCTTCACGGACAAGTTCTATCAGGCGAACAGGGACAAGTACACCGAAGGAACGCCCAACGTCATCTCACGGCCGGCCTATGTCGAGTACTACGGCGAACCTGACGTCTGGTTCGAACCGCAGGAGGTCTGGGAGATGGCGTTCGCCGATATCACCTTGAGTCCGACGTACACGGCAGCCATCGGCTTAGTGAGTGATGAGCGGGGGCTGAGCCTCCGGTTTCCTCGATTTCTCAGAGTAAGAGAAGACAAATCAATAGACGAAGCCACCACATCGGACTATTTGGCCCTCCTCTGGAGGAAGCAGGCCGCACGGAAGAAAGAAGAGGAGCAGCAACCCGACCAGGAGACAGAGCAACTAGGTTGGCAGGAAGAGTAGAACAGGCTGGAGACTTGGACAAATTTACTAGGCATTGGGGATCTAGGACCTAGCCTAGGACGAAATTATAAGCCTTTTTAAGATAACCCCGCTCCATGTACACATCTCTATATAGCATTGCAAAATCGAATTTTCAAAGCACCATCAGTATCTATCTAGTCAGTATGGCAAAATATCATATCACGCCTGCAGAAACTCAACCCAACCGATCCCTCAGATGACACTTTACCTCAATGCGTTAGACCAGCATCCCGCCAACCTGGAACTTGGCATTACGCTTAGCTATATTTGCTCTAGCGCAAGCGCGAAATGAACGCGTATTTCCCCACTCTATACGCGTCGCGTCTGTTTTTCCTTGATTCCAATTTTTTTTTTCCCCTTCATGATCTCATCCGTCATCTTTCATGACACTTTAGGTTCCATTGTCTGCAAGACTAATGACTGATGAGGAGTTTTGAAGTGGCATCCAGTATCCTGTTCACAGTTTACTTTCTGCTCTTTTGAGAATTGAAGTGCATTGCTGCCAATCGCACGGTGTTGATGCTACTTAATGTGCTCGGGTGCTCTGTTTGGATTTTAATCCGGTGGTCGGTAGGATAAATTTATTGACTGAATTATCGGTCATGGAATGCCTAACTCCTGCCATGTGTAATTACAGCACATCAGATGGAGTCTTGTTGTAAAACTCGAGCCATTGAGAGCTCGCGTACTTGTTACCTTGCGGACACTGATTGGACAAGGTGACGGCTAGGATAGTTAGAGATAGACAGGTCAGTGTGAGAGTTTTGGATAAGCACTGCTCGCGATGCATTCACAAAATGAGATGGAAACCAGAACTATTCAAGGTAATCTGACATAGGAAAAAATGATACGTATGGACAGTTTAGTGTCGTGGTCATCGTTCGGTGGCAGCCTCTGCCAGGACAGACCAGTCAAACATAAATGTGTAGAAGGAAATGCATCAAGACGAACCGGGGCATCACAACAAGGACAGAATATGGCGTGCCATGTACATAGTAGTTTGGTCATTAATGGTCGTTACAAGAATCCAAGAACAAAGAAAGCAAAAAAAAAAGACTTGTGCAACCGGTTGGAGCCTTATGACGAAACCTACGGTCGCAACTCTCCGCCAAGTTGGAGAGCAAGGCCAGACTCTTTCGGTCGATTTTTTGGGCTTTCCGCGCTCGGTGGCAGTAAATTATCAAAGTTCGGTCGTTTTCTGGCGTCTCTATTTGCCAGAGGGGTCTTCATGGGCCCTCCAGGCGTCCGTCCGCCTCGAGCTGGTTGTGCAGGACTGGGAGTGACATTCACAAAGTCCGCAAAATTAAACGGTTGACTTGGAGTGCCGAAATTTGGAAAAACACCACCGCCCCCAGGTGTCGGGGTCAATGTGGGCAAAAGAGCATGTTGACTCGGGGGAGTAGAGGGTGGAAAATCGCGGGCCTGGGCTTTGCCAGCGATACTAGCTGGCGTTGGGGAGTTTGCAAGATACAGAAGCAGATCCGCGCCATCCTCGTGACGCAGATTTGGGTCTTTGCGTGCCAGGCGAGCGTGCTTTGGAGGTGGCGTCCTAGGAGGGGAAGAGCCAACCATGGAGCTCACATGCTGGAAACTATGCAAAGGTAGATCTGGATCATGGTCTTCATCTGAGTGAGGATGATATGCCGGAGACGAAAATTCCGGGATTGTCTCAGCCACGAATGGCAGAGGTTGGTGCCGATGTGCAGGATGGTGGTGAAACCCTGGTGACGACGCAGGCAAGTGGTATGAACTTTTCCACGAGACTCGTGGAGCCTTGGACGGACGATCTGTAATTGAATCGGACCTCACTCGCTTCCGACTGGCGGACAACATGGGTTGCATCACCCGAGAATTGAAGGTCGCCGCATGTCTGTTCCGTGACGAACGGGGAAGTTCCTTCGAATAGGTCGCAGTGCGTAAGGGAGGGGAGGTCATAGGGGTCTCGCAACGGCTATGGGATATCTCGGACGAGGAATCGGAGGGCTTATCATTCGCAAGGGAAAAGTGTCGACCACCGCTCTGGTTTGACTCGAGGGCATGTAAACGACCATTTTGATATTTGACTTTGGCGAGGCCTAGACGATCTTGTAGGCTGAGAGAGACCTGGAGTAAACCAATATCAATCAGTTTTTAAAGCTCTTGGTAATAGAGAAAAGCTGGATGAAATGGCGTTCATGGACTCTCCTAAAGGCACTTACCTGGGCTATGTCAATTTTGCGGATGGTCTTCTCCGAGTTTATCGATTGCAAGCGAGCCATTGCTAATGCTAATGTATAGCAAGAAAAGCTATATTAGGAAGAACAGGAATTGTTTTTTGATTTTTTTTCCCTTCCTTGATCATGGGCCAGGGGAAATGGTTATGATGCTAGAGAATTGAAGTGACAAAAGAGTCTGGCTCAGGTAAAGTCGAGGAAGAAGCAAGGGCGGCTGAACCGTGGAGGGGAATAAAGGAAGACGGGCCAGGATCAGGAATGGAACCCCATCTGGAGGAATGACAATGGTTCGCTGGGTGACAGCACAAGAGTTCCGGGAAAAGGCGATCCGTTGGAGAGGAAAGGGATTTAATCTAGATTGATCTTATTATTTTGAACAAGTTGAGGTTCACTTATACCTGGCACGAGATCAGATGAGGTAAACGGGAATAGACTGTAGCCCAAAAAGTGACTAGATATTAGATTAATTCCAAGGGCAGCCGTGTTCAGTCTAGAGGAGGACAAAGAGAACTTAGCCATTTCAATAATTGAGGACAGAGAAGAGCAACGGACTTATTCTCAAGGGAACTTGTGGATCTGACCTTGTTACTTTTTAGAAAAATGGGAATGGGATACTCCGTACTTTGCGCCTGGACAAGGAAACGCCTTCGGTCGCTTGCTACGAGGACAAAGTTGTCATGTCATTGATGCTAACATAGCTTCAGACATCCTATTACCATAATCTCTACTTGACCACGGTTTATTTCTTTGTCTTCATGTTCAATGGGACGATTAAAGTCTAGATGCTGCCAGATGAATGACAGGGATAATCCAGATGCCGAAGCCTCGAGTTAGATACTACCTCCATTCTTCCAGGCAGTTTTCTGCGCCAAAAGCCCCCATTATTATATCGACCATTCGACATGCTGCCAAATGATATAGAGTCGGAACGCTACAGCCTGACACAGCAGCGGTAGCACTCTTGCAATGGCAATAATGATAATGCGAGGGGGCAGAACCTTCGTTGCATTCCTTCACCAGTGCCCCTATTTTCTTCAGTTTCGTCGCCCTTAACTTGCGTATCTTCACTTCCCAGCGCCTACAAAAGGGTCTTTTTCCTTTCACAACCCTGAAACGACAGGAGTGGATCCATTGAATCCCAAAGTCCGTTCCGAGAAGGGGCAGAAGGTAGATAGATAGAACATGAGCAGACAGGGAGGTACGGAGCTGACCAAGTGCCAATCCACCCGCATACTTGCATACGTGCACTTGTGCAGTCTATTCTGCAAGTTCTATCTGCATCAGTCATGAGAATGATAGGACCAGATCATCTTACGCGTGGTCTGGCCCCCAAAGCCACCAACACCAATGTCAGCTAAGACGGTTATTCAAATCGTCTGGTCGCATTGCTTCCAGTTTCAGAAGCGGGATCATTCATTCAACCCTGTCAGAAACGCAGTAAGAACCTGGAATGCTTGAACCATGAGATCAAGGAATCTACAGTAGCAATTGAATTCACCTGTGGAAAATCGACCGCGGTTTATCACCACAGGGCCCGGAACCGACACAATATGATGAATTCCTTGATATTCTCTTCATAACTTCGGATAAACCATCTATATCTCAAGAAAGACTGTCTAGATAGTGGATAGGGCAGTCGAGGGGTATCATTCATGCTTTCGATAATGTAGACATGAAAATCCTGTCGCTGAAGTGCTGCTGGGTTTCATCAATGGCTGACAAACTGATAAATTGCCTCTTTGAGGAAACGCCTCCTTATGTCTACCTTTGCTTTCAAGATCGCCAAGAGATTCCTTAAGCCCCTGAAGATCTTTTTTTTTTTTTTTTTTTTTGATATAAACTGGCATGAGAGAAGAGCGACATGAGTTCAGCAAATTCAGTAGTAGATCCGTCGACCTGAAAACTGCAGTTACCGCGAAGCAAACCCAGTCACTCTCAAGTTATTAGGTAGGAGGTGGAAGATTCGCCTGTGGCTAGAGATATAGACTCTTGATTCATGCGTTGTATATCATCCTGGATGTTATCTCAGAGGTGTTCAGGATTACAGATTCACTAGAGACTAAATTCAAGTCAGTGCTTCGTGAAATGTCCCTATGTCAGTGAATCTAGATCGTTGTATATGACATTCTGCCACCTTAGGAGTAACATCGCAGTTTAGCAGTTATATACCCAAGCCTGAACGAGAACTATCTATGTTTACTGGTGAGTAGTAATTAGAGATGAGACAAGATTAGCAAAAGATCATCCCGGACCCTATCGTCTAGTATCGTATCTAGTTAGTACTATTTCAAGTCAAACAGACTCCGAACGTGAGACCATAGATAGAAGTCAAAGTGAAACTCGCACGGCATCTCAATTTGTTATCAAACTATTCGACGCTGCACCGTTGGCCAGCGGGCACATCCAGCCTACGTAACGCGCCCTTGTCCAAGCGCAACGGACAGGCAGGTAGTGCGACGAGGGACAGGGTGGGAATGACCCACTTCGGTGTAGCTATGATGACGGTGGTGTTAGACTGTTGACTGCTAAGAATTTGCATTTATACTAGGTAGTACTCGTATCTACGTATATGCTGCTAGAGTTGGAACTGTCAAGAGATTGAAATAAGAACAATGGACAATGTCTCACTCTCATAGAGATATGATAGAAACAGATAAGGTACCTCATGGTTTCTTCAGGGTTTCTGGTATGTGATGATGAAGGACTCCATCGCCCATACCATCAATCCACTCCAATCAACTTAAAGACCACTAGTAAGGCGTTGATGCTAAGATGCTAAGAGATTAATGGGCTACTAAAAGTAGCTCCCACCATCACCATCTAACTAACTAGTACTGTAGTAACTTGCTCCAGCCTCCAGGCATCTTTCTTGTTTCTTGTTTTTCTCATGCTTATCATTTTTTTCCCTTCTGCTCTTCCTTCCATTGTTTTCTTCCTTGTCCCAATATCAGGTTTTGGCCCTGCTCTTCCCTCGCTTTTTTCAACTCTTGTCCCTCCTTCTGAAAACCATAGTCCTTTTCTTCTCTCTTTCGCTACTACAGACCACCAGTCATTTTAATCACAGCACTAGAAGAAGCTCATAACTTTGCACTCTCGATCTAGTACCAATTTCTAGAACTCATGCGGGGTGGTTGATCGCCCACTGCCAATCGGTCGTCAACCCGTAACCGCAAACGGTCGCTTTGCGGCTTTACTACCTCTGCCCACCCATCGTCCTTACCTTACCTACCTTCGGTAAGGTGGTTCTCCCCGCGACAGCTGCCCAGGGCAGCCAGTTCCCGTCCTCTCCTTCTCTCCTTTTCGCGCTTGAGAAAAATAAAGGGTCGGTCGCTCGTTTCTCCTGCTCGGAGGGGGTGTAAGACACTCGAGTTTGGGGGAAACAGAAAGGGGGAAAGCCACATCATCCACCAAGCTACGTCTAAGCACTAAGGGAAACAAGAGGCTCTCTTTCCTCCTTCCAATTGCAGAGTGTTCCTCGATACGTCCAATTCTCGGTCGTCCATTGTTCAGACCCCCTTCAGAAGGATATCATCTATCTTAATAGGGGTAGGGTACTCACAAAATGCCGTTCTTCAAACCGTTGCGTCGCCGCTCCAAGGCGAGTTTCCATACGAGCAAATCCTACGATTCCAAGTTCAACGAGTCCCAATCCAATGGCGAAATGACGTCGGGAAAATCTTCCTCGACACTCGACACAGCTTCATACAGCTCCGTCACTCCGCCTTCTTCCATCAAACCCAATGTGTCCTCCCCAAACCTCCCCGCGTTGACTGAGGTCAATAGCAATGTCAACGGCATAAGTACCCCGCTTACTGTGCCCCCTCAGCGACCCAGTCTTGCTCCTGTTCCTTCGTCTCAGCGAAATAGCATGATTGTACGTCATAATCGCATTGTTTACTCTACCCCGGATTCTGACTGCTCCGACAGGCTGGTAGTACAATTTCAATCAATAGCGCCCGATCACCTAGTCCATCCTCTCCCTACGCTCCGAGAATCATCTCCATCTCAGACAACTCATGGGTACGTGCTTTGCGTTGTCGCCGCTCAATTGGCTTCGGAACTGCCTGTTCCTATGATCCGCTTGTCAAAGAAGTGGGCTAACAGCTCTCTGCTTCCCACAGGTACACCAAAAAGTGCTACTGGTATATGGACAAATTGGAGACCCAAGGCAACATCCGCTGGACGGAAGTGTAACGGTATACCACCATCAAGATGGATTTCCTTCGATCGGCTGGCCGGTCACCTCGTCTCATTTCAAAGCCCTAGTGCATTTAGTTCCGGGTCCCAATCGATTGCGATTCGACTTTGTCTCCACAAAGCTGTCATCTGGCAGCGCTCATCCTGCCATTCATTCCTCATGGATCAGCATAAACTACCTGCCATTGGTCAATGCTCCTCCCTTACACTTGGTGATTCTGCTTGGCAAGGATTCGGATGGGACTTTCGATGCGGTCCCGGAAAGGCAGCAGCGGGAAGGAAATGACCTCGAAACCGCGATCCGGAAATATCGAACGGCGGCTTACTTATGGCAAGCGTTCACCGCCGAGCAGATGTTCCGTAACAATTTTGGGCGGCGGTGTTTCCGCTTCGAGGAGGAGTGGCAGACAGGCACCCTGAGTCGTCGTGATGCGACGAATGGCTTGATGCGGAATGAGGCCAAAGTTCATGTTGTCCGTACCGATAAAACAGTAGCAGAACTCCGTGCTCTTGACATCGCTCAGCAGTATGGTCCGGCCACTAAGAAAGATGAACTGTTCAATATTGCCAAGGAAGCTGTGAAGAACTACTTCCAACCGCAGGCGCGGCAAAAACAGTACATTTCGGTCCTGCTTCTGGACTCTCACTGGGACAAGGGATCCAAAACGATCACCGGCCACGCTGCGCTGGGCTCGAGTGGGGACAACATCAAGATGGCGATATTCGGCTCCCACTGTCTCCATAGTTACCCAACTTGCCTTGAGGAAGTGGTGGAAGCTTTCTCCGACTGTACTCGCACCAACACTGACTTCGTAGCGAATGACTGCGGAGAGGCTGGCTCAGTTTGGGAAGCAGCGAACATTGGTATTGGAGCTCACCTCCACGAAGTTGGCCATCTCTTCGGATGTCCGCACCAGGAATCGGGAATCATGCTCAGGGACTATGTCCGTCTGAATCGCTCTTTCACGACTCGCGAACCCTTTTCAACACGAACCAAAACCCAGGGCCTGAAGCTGTGTCTGCCACAGGACGAATGCGGCTGGCACCGGCTCGATGCATTGCGTTTCAGGTTCCATCCATGTTTCCGCCTGCCTTCGGATGCCCCCGTAAGCTCGGACGATAGCGTGCAGGTGTGGCCTGTCGAAAACGGGAAGATTTTGTTCACCGCTTCCTCCGGCATTGCTTTTATCGAACTCTATGCCGAGGGAGATGATGTGTGCCATAATTTCATCGAGTACCTCAACAGCGAATCCAGCAGTAATGGCCTTCCGAAACAGGTCACCGTAACGGAAAGTGAACTCCGGCAACGATTGTTTGGCAGCGAGAAAGAAAAGAGGAAGAATATCAAATTGGCCGTCTTCTCTGGTGCGCTTGGAAGCTATACCGTTGATTCTATCGGATCCTTGAAGTCCAAACTGTCTCTAGTGAAATTACCCAAGGGCCAATCTGGTTACAAGAGCGGCAAGCTCGGTTTCTCGCAAATGGACGGTAGTCAACCGGAGCAGGTACTGCTGGACTGTGCCTTCGTGTCAACCAAACTTTTGACCTCGATCAAAATTTATCACGGACTGGCGCTGGACGGACTAGAATTCTGCTATGAAGACTCTACTAGCCAGCTCTTCGGGAAGCGAGGAGGAAAGTCCGGTGGTGATGAGTTTGTACTTGGTAGGCAAAGACCGCTCCCCAGTGTGATGACCGTTCTCTGACCCTTCCATCAGACACTCGACGGGGTGAGATTCTGCTCGGGTTTTACGTCAGGGCTGGTGCTTGGATTGATGGAATCGAGATTTTGACGAGCCTAGGCCGGAAATCTGGAATTTTCGGCAATGCTCAGGGAGGCTCCGGGTACGTGTTGCGCTTTTCACATCCTCATATTTCTTAAACGAGCGCATCATGGTTTAACAAGTCTCCCAGGCATACATTGATACCACCTTTGGGGTATAAAATTGCCGGTGTTTCAGGATCCTGTGGATCCTGGGTGGACGGCTTCTCACTAATCATAATGCACTAATCTGTCGTTGCTTGATTGGCCTCTTCCCGTACTGCATTTGCGATTTCTTCGTGGGACTTGCAAGCGCTTGATCGTCTCATTCTCAAAAGCACACCGTATGGGCTGTGCAACAACACTCTGTCTTCTCTTCTGCTCGATGGCTACGAAGCATAGCCCAAAGCAACAACTTGCGACTACAATTTTCCGCAACAAATCTTGGGCCTTGACAAATCGCTCTCGGCGGACATGTTCAGAGTTTTACTCTCGTCCTTTCCTTTTGAAAATGATTTGCTTCTTTCTCTTTTGTTGTTCATCGGCCAAGATTTACATCGGCAACATTTGTCCGGGGCTCGCGGACAAATATTCTGGGATACCATTGCATGTTTGATCATTGCGGCACAATCCTAGTGTGCCTGTGCCAGTGTTTATATTACTTAAATACCTGTTGTTTGCGGATCAAGAGGGCGTCCAGGAGTTGCCGGTCTTCAATGTTACTTATCATTGCGTGAGGGGGTTTCTGCTATGAGTTGCCACGGACGCTACAAGATGCATCATCAGTGTCATTGGCTATCATGAACAGTTCCATACCTGGAATGATTGCGATTGATAGAAGGGGAATATATATATGGGAACATAATGCGATTGTTGATCGGACACTTCAATGATTACACAGCCACAATCTTTCAACCCGTGCCATTCTCGGGTGTAGTGCAGATTAGGTCACAATGATTCCTCAGTGTAGGGACTAACTGTAGTCCTAGTAGTCCATTGGCAACAGATGATAGAGCATCGATTTTCATACGGTTAGAAGCTCCTGACCTTAATCTTTCCATGATCATGACTTTAACATCCCGTCTACATATACCTAATGACTACCTGGCTTGACTGTATTGTACATGTATCTTTAGCAAAAAGAATGCCACCTGAAGGCACCTTTTACTGTAGACTACAGGCATAAGCAACAGGTCATCCCTCATGAGATCAGTGTGAGAGCCCAGCAAAGCTCTGGATTTGATCAATGGTACTGTGTTCGAGAGTAATAGTTACCTAGAGAGCTGGAATCATTATCCCTGACGAATCAGAAGCCGCGACCCTCCGCGCAATTACCCCATACCTGGATAGGCCTAGGGGTGTGTACCTTACTGCATGCGGTAGTAGACTAGATCATAATGAAGTAATTCTTGAGGAACGAGTAATGGTCAGATGGCCAATTTAGTATTTACCCAGTGGGCGGGGTCAAAGTGTCAAAGTGGATTGGGAATTTTGGATTCGTCTGAAAATATTCTCCGTAGGTATGTGGCAAAGTGGTACCTAGTTAGTTAGGAAGGTAGGTACTTTTGGGTGTTACCTCAGGAGTATGGAGTATGGGTTGGGTAGCTCCTTAGCCTAAAGTACGACTCATGAACTCAAAACGGTAGTATTCTCAGTGGCTGTTTTTGAGGAGGGAAGTATAATAATCTTGGGCGGGGAAAAAGTCTGTCCTGCAGCTATTTGAGGTATTCTACTGGATGTATTGTATTGTTATTCTGTTTATCAGTGATGATTGATTACTGTTGACTGTTGACCGCCGATGTCGATGTCTCAGGATAGCACGAGGAGAGATGCATATTCTAGACTCTCTGACTATACAGAGCAACGTGAAAGACAGCAGCAGTCTCATGGGCCAGATCTCTATCTAGACCCGGGTCCCGAAAATATGATTTGATGATTTAAGCGCAGCGTCTGCGCTAGAGTGCCGTCGCATGGAGACCTGAAGGGTGAAGCACCACTGACAGGCTTGACAGAAATGATCGATCATGATCGAATGGCTGGGTTGGTGGGATCTGGTGTAGACTCTTGGGGGGCGACTAGTGGTTTGAAGCGAAGATTTTGATGTATGGATTCAGTCGTCGGAGGCAGCATGGACTATGCACTGTGCACTATGCAGTAGTATGGATTATGGATGCAGACAGTTCACACATGCAAGTAGTATCACCATCACGGTACCTAGGTACTGCATACCATGTACCAAGTTCAAGCCTGCAGTTGTTGTCCAGCTCTGACCTTGAGGACCGTGCTGAGATATCGAATAGGTATGTGACTAGGGCTAGGGTCCTATCAAATGGCAATACTAATAATAATAATAAATGAAAATGTTTTTGAACTCTGGACCTCAAAGGGACGGCGCTTGGACCTCCGTTATGAATGTGCCGCTGGTTGTGATGGTTATTGGCCTGAGGAGAGAGTGATTATCAAAGTTGATGACTGATGATGGTGGTGTGGGGCGGATGCAAATCCCGAGAAAATCAGGCGGCGTAGATGTGGCTTATGATAACGGCGCCGTGGCTGATGTGGCGACCATGCAGAAAAACGGGTACCAGCCAGCCATGCATAACAACCAAGTCCAAGCGTATTATTGTGTATGCAATAGATACAGCTCATGGAGGTCATGAGCGGAGCGCGGAAGATATTTCTACTAAGTCTCAACGGAGCACCCGTCTGTAGCTACTAGCTAGGTACCTTAGTTTCCTAATACGGAGATAACGGATTGACCCAGGCCATAAGCACTAAACCACTACGGAGTAGTGGGGTCACGGATATATTTCAAATCGACCATGATTCGCAGGCTTGTTCCTGTCCAGCTTCCGACTCCAGGTCAGTGTTCAATCTACACTCAATCTCATTTTCTGGCAGTACTATGTACATGGCTTGGTACATGCACTCCGTATTCTGTATACGCAACCTAGGGCTTATTGGGATTTCACTTCTCCATCAATCAAGGGGTGTTGCCCATCTATATCGAGCCATGGCTGAACATGATTCCTCAAAGTATAAAATCGAGAATCCAGCGACGATTCAAGTCTGGTACGCTACTGGTAAGTGTGCCCCAGGAACCAATGCCTCGGGAAAGGGTACCCAAAGTAGAACCAGAGGCTACAGGAGTAGAATCTATTGTTACGGGAAAGCGAGAGACTGGTATTCGTATATAAGAAAATAATATTCAGTTGCTCAGAGAACGGGCCACTATAACTAATATTAGGTGTCAAGAAAACATTAGTGACAGATGATGATACTGATGTCAGATAAAAGCATATTGATAGCAATAATTATGTAAGTACAGGGGACAGCTCCTGGTACCACTTAATGAACTACACTGCTTATGTAGAAATAGATGGCACATGGGCTAAAGGATCTTCTTCTTACATTGCCTTTAATATATAACACATTAGGGTTGTACAGCAATGGATAATCATTGATTGTGGCGTAGATGGTGCCTTATCTTACATGAGGATAATCATGTGTCCCTTGCATCTTTGATTCTAATATCACACTTTAGATGTTCTTACCAGACTGATAGTTTCATCTATGAACTATCGAAGTTGTCATAGTCAAAGTTTCCATATTGTTTCAAATAATCATCATTGTGGATGGTTATTCATTATTGGGTACATATATGCAGTCAAGGGAGCTATGATGTAGTGCTGGGCCCATAGGGCTTATTTACTGTGCACTCATTTGCCATATGCGATTTTCAGGAGATAGAAGAAGAGCCTGGCTTGTCAGTTGGCGGCTCGTAAATTTTCCTAGACAATGTTAACCTTACCCATAGGTTTCCTGGTAAAGACATGAATCTCGGTTTAAAAGTGAGGACGCCCGAATCCCCGCTATCTCACAGGTCTTGGCGCTCGTCAACTCAACCACAACCACTAGGACCATGAATCTCATGCAGGCCATAAAAAGAATCCCTTGGTACTCCGTACAATATTTCGGAACCGCATACGTACCTCTCTATTGAGCTAATAAGGTAGTACCTATTAGATATTTCCTGCCCAAGGCAGTAATAACTAATACAGCCTGGAATCAGGTCCTTTTGTTGACGATCCCTCTTTCGGTCTTCTTCCCTTTACCTTACCTACCTGTGTTCCCGAATTCAGCCAATCAGTAAATAGGCTGGCTTGCCGATCAGTAATGCTAGATAAGGTGAAGTGTCTGACCTAAGTAGACCATGAGTCCATGACAGACCATTTTTGGAACATTCAGACCCACTAACGTGACAATGTCAAATGAAGTACTTATCAGTATCTACATGTTTCCAGACTCCATCTGACCAGCAAAGAAGCGCTTGCAGAATAGCTACTGGATAGTTATTTTGATGTTCGATACAACAGCTGCCGAGCTCGCAATATGCAATCATTTCGTCATATTTCCGAGTATCTTCATCGAATCAAACGGTGGATCGCTGGATAATGCTAAAATTTAATTATTCCGTAAGCGTATCATCCGAACCCCGGAATGACTCGAGTGTAGATGATGAAATACAGAGGAAAAATGGAAGGATCAAAGATTCATGGATTCCATTCCATCCATGGGGATGGGACAGGAGGTCATGCTTGTGTGACACATATGATTGGCGGGCTTGCAACTGTCATGAGGAAGAGTTTTCATTGGCGGGCTTTAGAGTTTTGTCCACGATGATTGGCGGGTACTTCGACCGGGACGGAATGGATGACAACGGTTATGCCTCAGGCATTCTAGTCTAATCCTAGGTCGTTCATACAATACAATGACAGCCCGCATCAGATACATGCGAAGCTGTCAGTAACTAGATTCAAGTGCTGCAATGAGCATAACACAAGGTGTTACAGAGCTTAAATGACGAAGAAAGGTTCGTCTGCGAGGTTTCAGATCGAGGGTACAATGCTATTGATGCTATCTAGTACGGCCAATTCAGTCATTGAGGTACCTGCGTAGCACCGGCAACATTGAAGCTTTCTTCAACGGGTTGGTCTAGTTAGCTGAATGCTGTTTAGGAGAACTGACGGATTGCAGGTACCTACCGAGCCATGCTGGTGCAAATGGCTTTGTCTCTCAATATACTTTAGATACTAAGGAGACATGGCAGAGGAATACCTCCATAACCGCAGTTATGGCGGATCATTGTTCATGTCTATTTTGCTTCTCCTGAGCGTATCTCAACTGGCCCATGCAGTTAGAGCAAGCAGCCAAGACGAACTCCTCACAATAGAACTCCCAGAGTCAATTCGATCCATCAAGACCAATCGACATCCCCAGTGAGTTGATTACACTACCTCAGATGACAATCATCAATCCGCCTTGTAAGGGCTGCTTAAGTGTCAATAAAGTAGCATATAGGATCCTTATTTAATTTATTTAAAGAAGGATCTGCGGAAGCTTCAGATTACCAGCTATTGAGTAAATGGCTTGCGGGAGACATGGGAGGGACAAAGATGAGCAGAATGAAAAACAAATCAGAGAACGACCACGACTACGGAGTATTCTTTTTTCTGCAATACGGAATATCGCTAGATGGAATCAGTAAGGCTACGTATACAAACCCGTCAATGAAGACTATATACCACAATCTGGAGGTCTTATCGCATCGTCTGTTGGTACTATGGAAAGACTAACCTTCGCCCTGTAGTTCCAATCTACCGGCTCATTATGCTAGGAACGATCTGAGCTATGATGGTGCATGTTGCAAGACCTTCTCTTGTATGCGGGACAATTCCAATATTTTCCCTTTTCCTTCTGTGGCTCTGGGGAGTCCAATATCGGACTGATACCACAGTCTCGGGTGATGGGAGACGGACTGAGATCTGGCTCATTGAGAGGTCCCACCCATGGAGAAATAAAAAGTAGTATGGTGGATAGGAGATGATGTCATAAGTGGTTCAGTTGAAGGTGAATTTTGTGTTTTACTCGAACTTCTAAGTAAGTTTTGCTATCGACGAGGTGGTACTCATTGAGCTCATTGAGTGATAAATTACGAGATGCTTTACAACCCATACCAGGTACCGTCGCAGCTGTGTATTATATTCTCTGTACTGGATTTAATATACAGCGGTAATATCAATAATACCACCTAGGCTGCATGGAAGCAACTCAACGGAAGATCATTTTACAAATTACCGGGTCTCCACCCCTCCTTCTATCTCCCCACCGATCCTTGGGTCTTGTCCGTTTGACTCCGTCCCAGAAAAGTGATCACAGCGGTCGAACTCTTTTTTCGTCGGTTTCTTAGTTGAACCCGCATATTCTAGAGAAAGGATCAAAGATGAAGCAGAAGGAATAATAAAAGAAAATTGGCCCAGAAGCTTTTCTTCTGGACGAGGCTTTCACTGTTCACTAATTCTTTTCCCCGTCTACTCTTCTTTTACATCACCACGTTGCCCATGTGGCCCCTTTCGGTCTGCTCTGTTTCCTAAATTATATCACATTCTTCTTCTCCAATTCTCCCGGGCAGAAACCTTCTCTCAACCCTCCACCAGGTACCTGTGGTTCTGAGCAGCTGTACTTTCTAAGTCATCAGTCGCTATCCCTCCATAGCCTTCCGCCCATCCATTTCATATTCCACTGTCATTGGGGGCTCCTGTTACCTGCGATTTAGATCCTCCGTGCATCCTCCTAATCCACACCCCATTATCAATCCCATCTTTTTTCGCCCCTCGTTACTCATATCGCGCCCTCACGGATCTCCCCACCATTGACGCGACTTCTGTTCGTTCGACCTACATCATCTACACTCTTCTCTCAGTCTCTCCCTTCCACTTTCGCGCGATCGTATAAATCTATCCTGTGTCCGTGGTTCAATATCTTCCCAGTCACTACCGTCTCCATTGAGAAAGGAACGCTTCAACTACAACCCAATCTCCACAATCTCACATTTCCGCAACCCCCAAATTCTCAGATTTCTTCCCGCGGACGTTTTGATCAAACAACCTCTCTCATCGCAAAACTTAGAGCGCTTCGGTTTCAAGTGGACACTTTCGCGATCACGATAGAGTATCGGTGGTCACCACAGAAAATTATCATAGGACGGTGCAAAAGCTTTGAACACACCACAACCGCCACAAGCTCCTCCCAGCGATAGTGACCACGCCTGATCCGAATGTTGACTTTAGTGGCGCTTCGTCGTTCACCGTTCCTAGATCTGTCAACTGCCAATTCCGCGTGAACTTTTAACACCCAGGCACCTCGGTTTGCCCACAATGTTCCGCAACAGGTATGTCGAATTCGCTATCTACGCTGTAGTTAATGGATGCTTTCTTGGGTGTATGCTCACCGACAGGTAGAAAAAACTCCCAGAAGCCAGACGAAGAGCTCATTCAAAGATTTCAGAAAACTTTCTCCGATGTAGTGCCCTTAGGGTCGCAACGCACTGCTCCGGGTTTGGGGCAAGTGACTGGCAATCAGCCTATCACTCCATCTAGGTAAGTAATCTCTTATCTACTCTATCTCCCTTCATCGCTTCTCGGTGTTTACGCCTCGTTCGGTCTGGCATTATCTGACTTATATCCTCAATAAAGGCTTATGGAAAATGGTGCTATGAAAGTCAATGATACTACACCGCGCGCCACACAGGACTTGCGATTTACACCTTCTTTTGTCGACCCGAACTCCCTATCATACATGAACTTCCCAGCCCAACAAACTGGGTATTACACTCCGAATTCAGGCGGTTTGGGGCCAGTGTTCCATAGCCAAGCTGGAGACCTGCACACGCCCGGCATGAGCATGATCACACCCATGTCCCTTACCCAGCAGATTGCCGGCCCAGCCCTAAACACTGGTGGCCCGGCGTTTGGCCTTGATCACTATGACCAGCACTATATCAATCCCCATTTTCATAACCCACAGGCATTCGCCCCACAAGCGTCTTTTGCGCCCAGCGCATTTGTTCACCGCGATTCTGGCTATGATGCAATGGACGAGTCTGTGGATGAATTGTCTTTAAATGATGTCGATATGCAGGGAAATACTTCGCAGTTTGCCGCTTCGACAATACACACTTCTGATCACTCAGATACTCCAGGTCCCAGTGAAAAGTAAGCTATTCTTTGTCACCCGAAATTGTCAGTATGCAGACATTCTAACCGACATCTTCAGTTTCCGCTATCATGTCACATTGCGTGCCCCAACAGCGATGATCAAGCATCAGAACGAAATTCCTATTTCCTATCTGAACAAAGGACAAGCCTATTCAGTCTCCGTAGTCGATTCAAACCCGCCGCCTATGACGGGTCAGCCGGCAAGATACCGCACGTTCATCCGCGTCTCTTTCCAGGAAGAGGAGCAGAGATCAAAGCCTGCTGCTTGCTGGCAATTATGGAAGGAGGGACGTGGGTCTAGTGAGGCGTATCAGCGAGGCGGCAAGCTCCAGGCGGTTGAATATGTCGACCCGATCCAAGGAGGCGTTGAAGACCACAGGCAGCGGCAAATTCAGCTGGAGAGCGCATCGTTCGATGGGTTTTGTGTCACGTGGACGGCCAATCCGGCATCTGGAGTACCTGAATGCGCTATCTCTGTTCGGTTCAATTTCCTATCCACAGATTTCAGTCATTCCAAAGGTGTCAAAGGCATTCCCGTCAGGCTTTGTGCTAAAACGGAGATGATCACTCCAGAGAGCGCAGATTTCAGTGAAGCCGAAGTGTGCTACTGCAAAGTCAAACTTTTCCGTGATCATGGGGCCGAGCGGAAGCTGTCTAACGACGTAGCTCATGTGAAGAAGACCATTGAGAAGCTGCGTCACCAGATCGCTCAGGCCGAAATGGGTGCTGGCAATTATGGCAAGCGGAAGCGGGTCGGTAACTCTATTTCTCTCAAGAGTTCTGACCAGCGCCCTGCTAAAATCTCGAAACACAAGAGGACGTGGTCAATGAGCTCACAGGATGGCGAGAAACTGTCCTTGGAAGATGATCTTCACGCAAAGTTGGCGATGATGCAGGATATGTTCACTTCCACCCGGCCAGTGAGCATTCTCGGGCTTCTGGGCGACGAACAAGACGATCCGGATCTATATCCTGTGATTTTTCCTGGCGACTCATTTGATCAAATCAAGAAGGAGGGCCCACCGAAGCCCGGTGACCCTCGTCTTAGTATCGATACCTCTGCTTATACTCCCTCACCGACCAGCAGCAATGTCTCGATCAACTCGCCCTGCCATCCTCCACAGCTTCAGCAGAATGTACCCTTTTATGACTCTGGCTACCAGGGATCAAGAGGCAATTCAAGGGACAATTCGCGACCGAGTTCTGAATTTTCCGGAGACAAGGTGATTCTGAAGCATCCAGTCAAAGTACAGAGAATCTCCGGAGGTTCGAATTTGCCCATGGGCTACATCGAAGCCGTGGATATTGATCCCACCTACAGACCACCTGCGGAACGTCCTCCAAAGCCGAGTAAGTCGAGTGCGAGATCTTGTATTGGGGCCAAAGTACTGACGCAGTCTAGTTGCATGTTTCTACATTCGCTTCCCGCGAAGCATCCAAAATGGCGATGACTATTACCGTGCCGTCTATCTGACTGAACGAACCGTTCGTGATTTGATGGAAAAGATTTCGAGGAAGCAGAAGATCGACCCGCAGCGTATAGTACGCGTTCTGCACGTTAAGGAAAATGGCCTCAAGATCATGGTTGATGACGACGTCATCCGTGAGCTGCCTGATGGCCAAGATATGGTTGTCGAGATCTCAGAAGCCTCAGCATTCGACAACGCAGTGGCAAACAGTTCTGAACACCTGAACCCTCCGGTGGAGGTCAAATTGAGCTACTAATGCCATCAGAGCCGGTTTCAATATGCGCGGTGTTGCAGAAATTTGTCTGCTCAAAGACTCTTCATCTTTAACAGCCAAGCAAAGCCGAAAAAAGCGAGAAAAAAAAAACGCTAACTCAACTTTCATCATGATAAGCAAGATTTCATTCCGGTTCAGTAACTTATCTTATTTGGCGCCTGGGGCAAAGACATGAATTCTTTGCATGCATATCTAACTAGTTCTGCAGTGTCTTTGCTCTTCTCTTTGTGTTGCTTTTCCTTTGTGATTGCGGGCTTGGTTTGCCGGTTGACTTTTTCTTTCTTTTTTTCTGATCTCATTCGGGGCGTTGATTGCGGGGATAATAAACGAGTTCCCGGGCAATGATACCCTGTCGCAATATGATTGTTTCATCGATTTTATTTGATTTTGTCGATTTCGTCTATCTTGATCTTTCCTCCATTCCTGTGCCATATCTTTCTCATGACCCTTACCCCTTCTCCTTAAAATTTACCATTTTTCTTTGGGAATGTTACACGTGCAATTGCTCATCAGCCTATTAGCCTGTGAGGTTTCCTGCTACAATTTCCTTTGGTTGGGGAACAACGCATACGAGATAGATACCCTGTGCCACTCTGCTGTTTTTTTTTGCTTGCTTTTCTATTATTTCTCTAATCTTGCAAAGTATTATGTGGTTTTTCGAGTCTTGAATGAGCATTGCCTCTGTCAGTCTGACTCTGATACTGTTGTGATACAATTCGCCATCATCATCATCATCATCATCATCATCATCAAAGGCTGGTCTGTCATCGGTCCTCTCCTCATTTTGTTGAAGAACTCGGAAACCGCTATTCAGGGTACGCTGTGTTAGATTCGAAAAAACACTGCAAACCGCTCTTTTACATGGAAAGATGCCTGAGATGGATCTTTCTGCTTCATGTTAGTACATACAGCATAGGTATAGAATATACGATCACCTTTGCTGGCTGAGATACAAAATTCAAGAGATATCCATAATTTTAGAATGCCGTGGGTGATGCGACCAAAATCCGCGAACAGTAATTACGTCATTGTTGTGGACGCTAGTGGAAAGCGCAGTATGGAGTCAAAAGGTACGGAGTAGGTATGTGCACAATCAAAAAAGCATGTCAAATTGTCAATACTGTCGAGTCCCTCAAACCTCGGACCCATCAGTCGGGATTCTGGAACTACGGACACTGGGAAATATGGAGTACGGAGTATCGGTGAGTAGAATATCAACTACTAACAGCATATGCAAGCTGATGCGCATGCCGGCCTGCCAAGCTACCCAGTACTAGTACTGAGTACTGACTCGGGGTTGCGCGCGCCGCGATTGATTTCAGGACCCACCCAAGCACAGTCTAATGGTCTTGGGCTGTGAGTGGCTGGGCCCTTTGCCCATCTGTTAAAAGCCAGAACACAAATTTTAATTACAGTTTGCGTAAGATCGGCAGTATGAGACTCGTATTCAGCATTTTATTTACAGTACGGAGTCCTAGGCACTTTCAGGACGAAACAAGAGTAATGTAAAAAAGCCCAACAACACCAGAGCTGCAGATGAGACATGGTCAGTCCAGTCTCCCTCCTAAATACCAGGCCTGGTGAGTGACTTCCTCTGCTGTTGTCCTATTTCCGCACTCATCTCAAACTGATTTGAGTTGTCGTCAACGAAAGACCTGTAATGCTCTGTTTTTACTGGTGGGGAGCCCGCATTGTCTCGACCCAAATCGCCCTGACCGTAACGGATTTGGTGGGCATTCCAGTTGACTCGGCCCCCGTTGTCGGTCGCTTATGGTACTCCACAGTGACTAGTGCCACACCCGTGACCCGCTTCCATCCTCTACAGGTACGAGCGTACAATAGTAGGAGAGAAAAAGTCGAGTCGCTCATTACTCATTAAGGTTTTTATTAGACACTTGCCTAATGAGGCAGTAGACAGACTCTGGTCCTCCAATGACATTGTTGGTTAATCATTTTTGGGCTTGGTGGCTGGTGCATCGGCTCCCTGCAAAGCCGAACTGGTATTACGTCATGGCTTAGAGGTTGAGCTCGGTAATTTTGATATTTTCATATCAATGCTGTTCATGGGGGAAACTGAGATGATATTCGAGTTTCGACTAAACCGTGTGTAGCGAAATCCCAAGAGGGGGCAATTTCTAGTATGCACAGCAACGTTGCACAATGCCGGGAACTAGTGGGAAATGTAGTCGCCCATATTAATTGCGGATGACCCAGATTCCTGAGTTCCAGATATGCGTAATCCATGGCTGGACTAGTGGTTGTGCTTTGTGTTTTGACTTTTGTTGTTAGGTCTCTTTCGATGGGATATTCTTCAACCAATCAATAGATTACTAGGATCTTGGCATCCCTGCCGATCTACGCGTTGATGTTGGAGTTATCTTATTTTTTTTTTTTTGCTTTATGTATTGGGAAGAGGATTCCTGATATTTTCGCGATGTGGTTTCTTCTCACCATCATCTAATACAGTTGATTTCCATAATTTCTGTCTTTTTGAACTTGCCTATAGATAAGAAAGTGTTTGCGAAGGGAGGGTGAGCCGAAACCTGCCAGAAAGCAGAGGAGGAGATGCTGCCGCCTGTTGCGCCAACTCTCTCCTGTCTATGAAGTTGACGTCAGTCTTTTCATTAGTCTAGAAACGGCTGTACCTCCGACCTTGATATGATGTCATTAAATTCTTTTGCTTTCTTTAGGCAATGGATACCTCCACGCGGGTCGTGCCGATGTGGAGTCTGCCAGGGAAATCGACCATGGTATGAGAGTCTGGCCCAAGAGTCACTCACTCAATCCTTAAGAGAAAATAAAATACACTCAAAAAATACTGTTTATTACTGTACGCCGCAGACGTTTCAGGCCCGACAGGTCAGTATTTCTGTACAGGGTAAATTTGAGGTTATACCATTGCGAGTGTCTACTGAACCCAGGACAGGGCTGCTGCTATCCAGGTGGTTCATCAAATCATGGACATCAAGAGATGTGGTTCTGTTGTTATGAGAACTCAATAGGTTCTGATTGCGTTATTCATAAGTTACACATCTGTAGATGAGCACCTGCTTAATATTAGTTGCTTGTATAGGCCAACACTTTGCACAACATTAAGCGTAGCTACCTCTGTAAGTCGTTAGTATACCAGTGAATTGTTGGTAGTATACCAAGGTCTGTCTGAGTTACTCGAAAAATGCCCTCTGTCAGTCTTTTTCTAAACAGCATGGTGATGAGCAGGGCAATTATGCTTATTTCTAGCGCCTGACCGCTGGGAGATCCGATCAACGCCTGCAGTCTTTGCCATATTAGATAAAGCGGAGTGGCAAATAATGAAAGCTTAAGTCTTGACTATGCTGTTTTGATGAGCTTTACGGTCACGTTTCAGGGCACAAGGAGAGATCTGAACTGAGTATGAGCTGATTATCAACCGTTTCGAGATGTCTCATAGCGATTTCTAAGATTGATTGGTAAGATCCATAAGTTTGAGGTAGACCTATCCTCGAGTGGTATCCTTGAGAGTCAGATACTACCTTATTGATATCCGCTGGTTACGGTTGGTTGTTCCACACTCCTACGGATGAGAAATCCGTGAGCACGCCAATGGTGCATAAAATAGTCATTGATAGGAACCGAATCGCTTTATCAGATCAGTCAGTCGATCAGTTCCACTAGGCTCACCATACATGGTTTTCGAATCGCGTAAGGATAAACATAATCAGCTACCCTTTGTCGAGACGACAAAGGGGACATGCCTATATCATTATCAGAGGCATTGAGCCTTGACACAACAGGCTACGCAGATTAGTTAGAGCAGATTGGGGGAAAGCTGCCGTACTCCAAGTCCGACTAGAAAGAATGGAAAGGTAGAACCCATCTTTCTCTTTGTTCAAGCGTCCAGTTTGATGGGTGTTGACATTGGTACTGTAGTGACATCACTTTCCTATTTGGGGAATGTCACTGTCGCACCTTCTGTAACTGTTTCTTTGAGCAACAAACACTCGTCTACTTTCCAGCTGACTCTCCCCTTTCTCTGGCCCTCCTTCTTCCCTCTCCCTTTGATCTCTCCGTCTCCTCCCACCATCGTATTTTGCTCTTCGTCCAGCCATCCGCTTGTGAACTCTTCTACATCTCGAATCGTTAAACTTGTCTTTCTGCATCTAGTTTGCTCTGGATCTGCTCGTCCTAAAAGTAACCAACATGGCTTCTACGGCTTCTTTCAAGGTTGTTTTCTGCTTCGCTGTTTGTTATCTCGCAACCTTGAGCTCTGGAGTTGGTAAGTTGTCTGCTCGTCACCCCAACTGAGGTGTGCTGTTTTAACACCTTTCGGCAGGCATGATAGAAGACCTCAAAGCCGCCGATGAGAATCTGAATCTGAGGGATGCCATTGGTGAGATTTCATGTTGACTACCTAACTGCGAATCTTGCCGTACACTGACAGCATTATAGTCGTGAGAGCAGCCGTTCCACTGGACTTGAAATATCTGCCTCGCGAGAGTAAGTTCTTTGCCCTGGCCATACACACTACTTCTCTACTTGTGGTCTGTCCATGTGCTGACACGCCTTCATATGTAGATACTGTCATCATCACTGTCACGGAGACTGTCTGCGAATTTTCAAGCACGATCCCCTCAAAGCCTTCTACCACCATTTCGATTCCGGCAACTTCGACCGTGGCTACCACCACTTCGATGTCAACGCCCCAGAGTACTGTTTCCACGTCAGCATCTTTCACCACGTCGTCTGTAGAGCAGACGACTTCTCACCGTACCAGCTCGACCAGTAGCAGCAGTGTTTCTACTCCTGTGCCCAGCAGCAGTGGACCACCATTCGCTCCTCCTCTGTCAGATTCTGCCTCTGGTCAAGGGAAAATACGCTTTGCCTTGCTGGCATGGAGCTTGGTTATGACGAGTTTCATGAACGTCTAGGATGCCATGTTCTATCCATCCGCCTTATTGCGCTTTTAGAAGCAAAGAGACTCGTGAAGCAAACTCTGATTGAATCCCCGTCCAGAGCAACTGGTATGACTGGCTATGTTTGTAATTCTGATTTCAAGAAGCTCACGTGGGTCATGTTGACTGTGTTTTACCTGTTTTATGAGGATGCGGCAGTAATGTGCTGCTCACTTTCATTAATACTCAACAAATTTAATACTTTCCAATGAAACTCAAGGCGGCTGGTTTCCGCATGATTTGATCAAGTCTTGCACTCAAATAATATGATATTAGCATTGTGATTGTTACTACCATGGGTATCTTCTAAGGACCAAACATATATCGCCCATCTAGTCACATCATGAAGTTGTGGAGCAGTTACCTGACGGACAAATGCCATAGGACCTTCTCTCCAACGACTGTTTCACTCAGCATAAGCGCTGAGAATATGAGCGTATTTGAACACCATGCATGAAGAATAATAGAGACCCCGTTTCAAAACTGATCCAACCGCTCAGAGCTCGTAACGAAGAATTCAAAAATGAGAACAAACAGAGAGTATACATGCGATCAACGAGAAATTCGTAGATCATGCGTCGGAGACTAAACCACCGTGATGACTGCGAGACTGCCATCACGTTTCGGAATCACCCAGCGCCTCAATCTCTTTGGCCAGGGAACAGATGCGGCAGCCATCGCCAATGCGGTCTCTCAACAGCCGCGCGGTGGTCACCTTGGCGCCGACAGTGCGAGATGTGGACAGCGAAAGTTCGTTCAGGGTGAGTGTGCGAAGTTCTGGCAGTGGACGCGGGGTCTGCACTCCGGACTGGTTTCCGTCCGAGGCTGTTGAAGTTTCATCAGAATGAACGTGTGATAGATGGAAAACATGTCCACATGCGAAGCCGACGAGGATTTCCTTTTCTATACGCGAATATAATGGATGAGCACCGAGAACACAATCGTATAGCTCAAGCAAGGTAGCTTACCATTAGGGTAGAAAGGGAGGTGGCATCCTGCGCACCTCCCTGGTTGAGGCGTAGATGGGCTTGGCGACAAGGCTTTCTCTGTATCAGCGTTGCTGCTCGCTTCGTCTTTATCGCCGGTGTCGGAGATAACCTGTGTGGGTTTCTCTTCGATAATATTGAATTTAATTCTTCGTTGTTGCCCTTTTCGTAAGGTGTTCATGCCCACTGCGACTTCGCTATGAAGGACCCTGGCAGCACCCTGGCTGATACTCGCCTGGAGGTCATGTTCACGAATCATGCGAGTGAGTCCTTCCCGCAGCCCTTCGATCTCAAGTCCGCTCGGGATGCGTCTGACAAGTTTGATCGGGTCGATGGACGTGCCGGCCTCGACAAGGAGCCCGTGGATGAAACGGGGCTTGTCCATGGAGTAGTCGAGAAGATCTTCCCAGAGATCGGGGTCATCTTGGGACTTGGCAAAGGATATCGCCTGTGAGACATCCTTCAGATCGGATAGAATCAAGTTCAGTGCCTTCTTCGTCTGTCCCATCTTGGATAGGAGGTAGATGAGCTCCGACGTGAAGTGGCGGCTCTCGCAGATGGCAACCGCTGTGTCAAAGGAGTACGCGGTACTGGCTTGCAAAAACTCCATCAGCAATGGACGGTCGTAGTCGGCGAAAAGTTCCATGGCGGTATCAGCGAAATTATCAACTAGCGCCTTTCCCTCATCGGCTGCTAACTTGCTTGCTGCGTCCCGAATCCGAGCACCGTGACCTCTGCGGGGCTTCGCAGCGCTGTGTGGAAGCGATTCTCCTCGCCAGAGAGCGCGGAGGTAGAAATAAAGAAAAAGAAGCCTATTTGCGTCTCTAAGCTGTGTGACCACAACCTCAGGGCGCACAATTCCAGTATACGCTTCGCTGACGAGAAGCTTGATTGGCTCGGAGGTTATCTCTTCCAGTTCGGAAACTGGAGCCGTTTTCATCTGTTGCTTGGAAACACGAATCATGATAAATGCGGGGATATCATCTGAAAGAGCGTCCAGCAAGCGGTGCTCCTTGATCAAAGCCATGGCCGTGTCCGCATCTTGTAGTCGAATGTAACAGTGCAATGCTTCGTTATAATGACCTCCGGCCAGATAGAGCTTGGCAAGGCAATTCATTAGTATGCGCCAGTCCTCTGTTTCAGGCGCAACCGTCCTGGGATCTAACTGTTCCTCAATTGTTGTCGTTACACTGGTGACGTCAAACAGGGTGAACGGCCATGAATCCAAGAGTTCGCTGAATCTGTGCCGATCTCGGGAAACGTAATGGCCCAGAATCTCCTCATATATATCGGACGACAAGGGGGGATGAAAGTCAGCCGGAATAACAGAAGAGATTTCGTCAAATTTCTTGTTCTTCACGAAGATCCACGCCCAATGCTCCCACGCAGAAGTAGTCTGTATTGCCTTCGCGCAAACTTCAGCGGCTCGACTCCAGTTGTCTTGCTCGAGCAACTGTTTGATCCATAGCTCACCAATTCGGCGCTTCTCTTGGTCAGCGGCGGAAGCCACAGCTCGACCAGCCGTCGTGATGGACGACCTATCATCGGCGAAGAAGTCACCCAAGCTGCTTTGGGACCGTGTTGAGGCACCAGGCATATGATCCGAAATTTCCTGTGTTCCCGCAGCTTCTGGATGCTCCTCCAGAAGCTTCCATGCTTCTTCATATTTCTCATGTACATCTAACCACGCTAGACGATCGGAAAGGTCTCTTTTTGCAGCAACCACGCAGTCATACGGGCCGTGGACGAAGATCTTGGGACCAGCGCTTCCTGCAATATCCTGTACCTCTTTAGACAAAGGTTCTTCATTCGGCACCCGTTTTGAGGCCAGGATACTTGGTGCTCTGATTGAACCTTTGTCGCCGCTACTTGTTGTGCTCCGGATACTTGCACCAGAACTGAACAACCTCGCGGGGTACATCGTCGCGTCCCAGAGGCCATTTCCAAGCGTCTCCAGAGGGCCCCGTTGAGACACTGGCACTGATGATTTCCACGGCGGTATGACGCACATGTGGTAGTCTGAAGAAGTGAGGCTTTCATAACGGCTAACTGTTAGCGTATCGGCGCTGAGCTCTTCTTTGGTATCGATGTCTATAATGCGAAGCTCGGGTTCCAGGCCCCGAGGACGGCGACGTGAGCCAGGACGAAGAACGCCGTGCTTCGTCCGCTCTTCCGAAAAATCCTCTTCCTCGGCCTCAATATATGCAAGAACAGCTATATGGTTTGGTGTATATTGTGAAATGCCAGATATAATACAGTCGGTTCGCAAGCTAGAGTCAATCTGTCAGCGATCATTTCATAATTGTGACAACACAAACTCACATCGTAGACACTTGGACAGATCCTATCCGCAGGTCTTTATTGTTCTTGTTTGGTCGGTCGGGATACACATTGATGACCCAAACCGTCCCTCCCCAACCCACAACCAGCCTCTCCACATTCTCCTTCGTCGCAACTACATCCGGTGGGGCGGAAGTGTCAAGATGAGGTTCGTCGTGCTGGGACTTCACATTGTCCTCCCAGCACAGAGAATCTTCGTCAACCCATTCAGCTCGAGCCCTCCAGACACCGGCCATTTCTTCCCATCCAGGCCCATTCGGACGGTCGATGTGGCTGATTCGTTTCCAAGCAAGCTCAGAGTCCGCTGAGTCCAGATGTAGGTTCGACCGCATAATCTTGATCCCTTCTTCATTGACCCAGACGACATATTTCCCCGATAACGACCATTTGATCGTGCTGATAGCACCCTCCCCAGTGTGTAATATGGTGTCCCTGCCAGTATTGGTTCCCAACCCAATCGATCCAAGCCAGCTGGACGCTGCAGCTGCGGCGCCTCCCATTGTCGTCGAGTTCGTGCTCACACCCACTCGTCCACCAGTTGTAAGAATCAGATCGCCCGCTCGCCCGCCCGACAAGAATGTTCGATCGTTCTTGTATTCTGGTGATAGTGCGACAGCTTGGACAGGCCGACCAAAGTTCCGTAGAAGGACATCTTTGGTATCCACTAAAGAGGCAACGCATACATTACCATCTATAGAGGAAGTCGCGATGTAAATTGAATTGGAGGGTGTTGCGGGTAGAGCTGTCTGATGGCTTGATTTATTGTGACCGCGGAGGCTGGCCTTGCCAAACGAGGATCGAGTAGGAAGAGCTTGATCTTCCGTGAACGTTCTGGTGACGTTCTCTACTTTGATGCTCGGTAAGGGAGGAGGGAATGGAGAGATTGAAATGGAAGTAACGCTCGCTGAGTGTGCGTGATAAATCCGAAGCGACTGGAATAGAGGCAAGGAAAGCACATGCTGCAAGACGTCAGTTACTGCGCCCTCACAATAAGTGCTCAAGTCCGCTTACAATATTGCCATTGTGTGTCCCAATAATCTAGAGAATATTTCAGCAAAGGAAAGTGAATCGCACGCTTTTGGAATCATACCATCTTGTCGCCCGCGGCAAGGAATGAGCTCGTTGCGTCGCCATTGCGGTACACCGTACCCAGGTTCTTTGTGAGATACAGGTATTTGAGTTGAGGCTCTTCTTCGTCGTCGTCGTCATCATCTTCTTCCTCTTCAGTGTCTGCCCCTCCACTACCCTTATCCTCCTCATCCTCCTCGTCTCCATGCGCAGGTTGTTCGGGCCGAGAGCTGTGATCGGTGGTTCTTTGCTGCACGGAAGCGTCATGTACCGGGGTGTCCTGACGGGCATCCTCTGTTGGCTCAGTCGCACCAGGCGCGTCCATGGCGAGAGCCTATTTCCGTACCTGGAGCAATTCGAAAATCACCACAGGTGGGGGGAATCATGTCATGGCGACCAGTTTGTAGACCTGGGGTAACTTGGGGAGACCTGCTGACTAAGCACCTAGCTCGAAAACGCCCTCCTCCGTAGAACGCCGGTTACTCCGTAAATGGTTTGAACCACTTTCTATGCAACACTTTCCTTGCCGCGTCAAATTTTAGGGCATTGGCGTTACACAGGTGTAAAATTAATGGATTCCTGCTCGGTGGCCCCTGTTGGATTCCTTGAGACCAATTCCCCAGCATGTTCGCAAGGCCTTACGTCTGTTCCATATGCAGAAGGCCCGCTGTGGCTAGGCTCTTGAAACAGCCGCAGAGCCAATATCTTCACGCGTCGTATCCCCTGGGTCTTCCTCGACGCAAAGATTTCTTCTCATCCAATGCCTTTCTCAGTCAGAAACAATCCAAGAATGGTGATCTATCGCAGGAATTGTTCTCGGAGACGCAGAAGCAACGCAGGAGAGGCGCCAGAACTCCGGCAGCACCCACATCCTTACGGAGAGTGGCAGTGGAGGCACAAAGATCGAAAGACGGGTTCTTATCAAAAGCTCAACTGAAAGAGCAAGGACTTCACCAGACTAAGGTTTCAACAGCTGCGCACTGAAGCAAGCATCGGCCGCTGATATTAGACTTAAAAGGAAGTAACAGCCTATGCTGTAGCAGAACAATTCGACATCCGCAAAGTCAGAGATATCCTCCAAGAGAAAGGTTTCGAGCCGGATCCGTTTCAAACAGGCCTTTTTCCTCAAGTCGTTCATATCCAAGTGCCCATAGATTCGATTCGACGCGTGAGTAATCCCACCACGATCGATTTGTCCTCCGATGAGATTGGCGACGTATTCGTTTTCCCTTCCGGCACCGTGGTGGCGTGGTCTTTGCCCGAGGGCTTTACATCTTTTTTGGCAACTAGGACTCTTCTCCCGGCGGCGGAAGGCGCCCACATAGAGCATTTGGAGACTGAGGATTTGGAATACATCGAGGATCCTCAAAGGGAGAACAGCAGCATTAAAGGAGATACCATTATCCTTGGCACCAAGTCCGGTAGCGGTGACTCCGAATCAAAGCTCGTCGGTCGGCAGTCAGTAGACACGGTCCTCACCAAGGTGGCATTTTCGTCAGGGCTGGCTCGAAGTACGAAATTGGCAGTGCTTGAAACTCTGCTGGCCAATTATTTCGAGTCAACCAGAACAATACCCACACTTCTATCGCAAGGCTCTCGCTTACCCTTCACAAGAGATTTTATCCTTCGGAAGACCGGCCAACTGCTGAGTGTGCGGGCTCAATTGAATCTCTATTCGGAGCTGACAGACTCATTGCCAGATTTATTCTGGGATAGCCGGCATGAGCTTGGTCTGGAGGGCTACTACGAGCAGGTAGGAAGGGCACTAGATGTGGGTATTCGCATCAAGCTCTTGAATGAGAAAATGGATTACGCACAGGAAATAGCAAGCGTGCTTCGAGAGAGGCTGAGCGAGACACACGGCCTCCGCCTTGAATGGATTATCATCCTCCTCATTGCCGTTGAGGTAGGCTTTGAAGTTTTGAGGCTTTGGAAAGAACGTGCTCATGAGCTTGAAGCTAAAGCTGAGCAAAACTCTGGAACTTCGTGATTTTGAAACCACCATGTTCCTCCACATCTGGTGACCACGCATGTCCTTGCATCCTAGGATAGCTATTTCCAGTGTTAACAATTATACCCCCCCGCTCATCTTGAACAAATATCATCGCTTTTACTTCGGAGAGTCTGGATATGCAATTGGCTATGTCCGGCCTGGTAGGTACCTAGTAATCAACCTCCTCCGTAGAAAGACTTGATAGGCACTCCGATAGCCTAATCAGGCGCTTATCAGCTGAACAGGTCACATGTGACAATAAGCTTAGTCACATAATGACGAGGCATTCGCGTGCTTCCAGCATCATTCCCATTTCCCACGCCTCGAGAGCTATCTTCTTCTGGGCCGTTTCTTATCATTATTAGTTCCTGGGCTGCTTGTACATGTTACACTTTATCCTGTCGTAAAACAATTGTCAGCTCTGCAGCGGGCGTGGAAGGAACAGCCGTCACATTATCTTCACTGCTAGTAGTGGTACCGTCCCCACAGGAGGTTCAATATCAACAAGGATGTTGCAGAGTATACCTGGACCACAGCACATCCTGAAAGCTCTAACAGGCTCTTTGGGGCTCTCGACTGTATTAGGGCCAGATCGCGAAGTTCCGCAAAACTCATTTCAACAATGCCCTAAAAAGGAGCTGAGCTGTCACGCTCAGTACCATGGCCAGAACACCTGCTGCTTCAACTATCCCGGAGGGCAGATGCTTCAGACGCAATTCTGGGATGCGGATCCTGCGGTCGGTCCAGTTGACTCGTGGACTATTCACGGACTCTGGTGAGCTCTACGCGGTGCTACCGAAGTACCTATCGTCGCAGACATGCGCCCTACTGAACAGAACACTGATCACCTGGCTCCCCCTAGGCCGGACTTTTGTGATGGTGGCTTTGATCAATACTGTGACTCAAAGAGGAGATACAGCAACATCTCCCTGATCTTGGTTGACTCAGGCCGAGCTGACCTGCTAGAGTATATGAGTGATTTTTGGAAAGATTTCCGAGGCGACGACCAAGATCTCTGGGAGCATGAATGGAACAAGCATGGCACGTGTATCAGCACGCTCGAAACTAAATGCTATGCGGATTACTACCCACAACAGGAGGTCGTAGACTATTTCAACAAAACGGTGGAGATCTTCCAGAAATTGCCTACTTACCAAGTCCGGCCACCCTTTGACCATTACTTTGATTCGATCTGACTGACCGTTATTCTGAAGACCCTTGCCAATGCTGGTATCGTCCCCTCACACACGGAGACATACACCCTCGACGAAATCCAAGATACTCTAGCAAAAGCCCACGGCGCCCCTGTTACCGTCCGGTGTCGAAACCGAGCGCTGAATGAAGTCTGGTACCACTTCAACATTGCTGGTTCTCTGCAGACGGGAGATTTTGTCGCCTCTGAACCAGGTCCGTCAAGCCTTGACCTTTGACTTCTCGACGCGATGTCCATCATGCTAATGAATAATGACCGCAGACGGCCTCAAGTCCAACTGCCCTGCCACAGGCATCCACTACATACCCAAAACACTTCGCGAACCCTCCCGAACAACAAGCAGCCCCTCCGAGCCAACAAGCACCGGGATTCCGTTCCAGGGACTTGGCAACCTGATAGTCTCGTCGATGGGTGGAAGAAGAGGCTGTATCATCAGCCGCGGGAAGTGGTTCGCCTCTGGCACATGCGCAACCTTCAAGGCGAAGAAGGTTACAGGTACGTTGCTAAATACATCATGGCATTGGTGCTTGTATCTGCAAGTACAGCCAGCTAACAAGAGCATCAGATGACACGTTCACCCTGCAATCTAGCAAGGGAATCTGCGCATTCGAGGGAGACGCTTTGAGCTGTGGCCCTCACATCACTGCTCCACAGGAGTTTTCCGTAAGTTCCATTTTGCCCTCGACTGACCTGCCTCCGCTGACGAGGTTACCGCTGGGGTACAGGTCCAGGATAGCAAACTCTCCTATCGCGGAAATACGACATTCTTCGCAGACAAGGCACCAAAAGGCCGCACGCAGAGCACCGTCTTCGCTTCCCAGGATGAGCATCCTATCGACCTTGCTATTACATGGAAGAAGCATCGGTGACCAATTTGTATTGTCCTGTTTTGGCTTGATTCTTAGATGGGATAGATAACCTCCAACTCGATTTTGGAGTAGTGTGGAGTTTGCTCTGGTAATTCTATGTAGTTTCAAGTGAATAGATTTCATAAATAGACCAAAGTCTTGAAGGTAATTGATTGTGCGCAGCGTGAATCGTGGAATCTATTACTCAGATAAAGTACAGGTCATGGAGGGAACCGCGGATTAATATCTAGCAATGATGCAGCGGGCCAGAAACAGTCCCATTCGGTACAGTTTCCGAAAAGAAGAAAGTGAACGCCGGGATTAGGCTGAAGGACCGCTAAAGCATGGACGAAGGATAGAAGTCAAAGGAGAGGCGACTGCAGGACCCTGTTGGGAAGGCCAAGTCTTCACTGCAGAGCCCAAATGTCGCACACGTGCAAGAAGAAAAAAAAAAAAAAAACTGAGATGTAGAAAAAAACAAAGAATGTAACCCCGAAATTTTTTGTCACAGATGTCATTCACAAGCGAAGAAAAATTGTTGTGGAAGTTGACATTGAAATTGTACATAAGTCGTGTCGTGGCAATCTGAAGAAGGTCGTTGTCATACGTGTAGTTCCAGTCGTTGAAATCGCAGTCATGAGAATTAATTTGCGCGTCGGTCATTAGCCAGAGTCGTTGCATCGTCATGGTAGTGTGGTGTTCATTTTATTCGTGTGGCTCGTGCGTTGTTTGAGGCCAAAGCTAGCAGTCCATGAAGAATTCTTTGGTCATATCATCAACCTGGAATTGGAGTGAAAAGAAGTCGTCGTTCATCGAGGGACCGGTAGAGAAGGTCTTGCTCGAGAACAGGTCCAGTCCGGGTTCGAAAGACCCATTGACATAGTCGGGAAAAGCGGCCATGTTGGGGTCACTCAAATCAGGAAATTCATGTTTGAAGTTGGCGGAGGTGTCCGGGCTGATGAAGATATCGAGGTCGGAGCCGTGAGACGAATCAGCCAAGGTGGGAGCCGTATGTGGAGAAGACAGATCGGCGGTGGAGGTAGCAATATCAGTATATGGATCGGCATTCGAAATGAAAGGCAGGCCCGGTTCTTCAACAATCTTCTCGAGAGGGCGCTTGGAGGGCGACAAAGGCAGCATTTCGTCCTCACTACTGGGTGTGAGTGAGCGGTGACTCCGAGTAGGCGATAGCTGGTTTCGAATGCTGTGTCCTGGAGACGCAGGAGGTGTGAAAGTGAACGCCGACGGAGGTAATGAAAAATTGGGCTGGCTGAACACGGGCATATCCTCTTTCGGGCTCGAGCCACCGTGAAGACTCATATTCTCGAGAACTTCGGACGGTGGCGAGTTGGGGGAATCAACAGATCCGGACGAGGAGTGAAGGGATGTCTTCTCGGCGACTCTCTGGCGTGTCTTAGCCGCCTTGTCCTGTCTTTCCTCCAGCTCTGGCCGATGCTTCTTTGGACGACCACGTTTTGTTGTCTTGCGTACAATACCCTTGTAACCGCCGATGCACATTCCTCGTTGTCTGTGCCGAGTCAGAGCATCGTGCCTAGCGAATACGTTGCCACAAAGACATTCATATGGTTTGTCTCCAGTGTGAATCTTGGCGTGACGCTTCAGGTCATGTCCGCGAACGAAGCACTTGTCGCAATGATCACACTTATACTGGCGATCACCAAGGTGGGTCTGGACGTGTGACTTGATGTTCTCTTTTCTTCCGAACCGCCGCTCGCAGCCGGGGTGAAGGCAAACCCACTTTCCATCCTCCGGGTCGGGGCCAGAGATGTAGGAAGCGATCTCGTCGATGGTGATCCCAGTCTCTTTGATAGAAGCATGAACCCTAGCATCGAGGTTGAGGCTATCGATGGAAGCCACTCTTGGAGAAAGCTTGGGTTTCGCCAAGGAAGAACTGGAGGCGGTACTCAGCGTCTTTCTGTGGGTTGCGCGACTGGACGCGGCAGGGGAGATGGGCAGTTTCTGAGCCTTCTCATGATTGTCCTCGGGACTCGGCATGGCGGCTAGCTCTGGGGAGGATTGAAAGGATGAGGTTGCTGACGACGAGGCATAGCGACTCTGCGATAAATTCTCGGAGTCGGGGATTTCAAAACTGGAACCCTGCTGACTGCCAAACGCATCAAAACTATCAATTTCAAATGAAGCAGTGTTCGGGGGGGAGGGCATCTCGATCTTGGGATTGGAAAAAGTAGTCCCAGCAACTCCTTGGAGGGACTTGGCTCGTTGCATGTACGCCGACTGGGCTGATGCGGGCACGGAGTGGCCTGGCTCCTTGGAGGGGGTGGACTGCATGTCCGTACTATACTGAGCAAGTTCTGCTGGTTTCTTGAAGGGGGTTGTCGCTGGCGTTATGGGAAAGTAGTCTGGGTCGGTCGTCAGTGGTTGGGAGAAAAACAACCGGTATGACCGAATCTGTAACTTACGCGTATTTGCCTGCTTGGGAGTATGCGGTCGTTGCGAGGGGGTGATATCTGACTGAACAGAGAGTCGTCTCCCGTCGACCGAAAGGTTGTTGACTTGAGGCCGGAGCGTCGTGGGGAGCTGGCCTTGCTGGTAGAAATTCCAGGCACCGTTGTCGAAGGTTTGGCCATCGAGATTATTGACGCATGAGACGTGAGCATTTTGCTGTTGCTGCTGTTGCATCAGATTGAAATTGCTATTCATTGGTCGAATCCCCAAGCTCTGGTTTCCCATGGTAATGAAGCTCGAATTCATGTAAGTCATGCCGGGATGGTTCGCATTGCTGGTAGAATTGGATAATGCCTGCAAGTCTTCCGAGGTCAAAGACGGGCATTCAGGCATCACAGGCATGGGAGAGGAATGCTGAGGGAAATGCGCTGATTGCGAAAACTGCGGATGCTGCGCTCCCCCGGCAATGATTTGGGGCTGTTGAGTTGCTGTTGCGTTAGTAATGGAAACGGTCCCATCATGCATAGGTCGAGGACGTCGGAGGTGCAAAGATCGTTGGTCGAGACTCTGTCCACGGCGATGCGCATTGATTCGCTGCAATGCCTGTGCTGGAAGAGTAGGAACTTTGGCGGCTTCCAGCGCATTGGGGGTAGAGATCTGCCGACGATGTTGTCGATAGCGCTCATGCAGATTGCCATGTGGATTGGCTAACATGTTGGGCGAAGATCTCTAGTCACTCGTGGCGAATGGGTCGACCGACAGTTGACAGATCTTGCGTCTGGATCTATCAATTCGACCTGTAAGTCTCATGCAGGAACGCTGCGCCAAAACGTGCTGTACGAACCTCGAGTAGCGCTAGCCGTTTGGCCGGGCCCAGCAGATGGGAAGAAACCACCCTGTAACAGTGTCAGTCGGTGTCCTATTCAACAAAGATCACAAACCGAGCTAAAGAGGAGAAGAAAGAAAGAAAAGGAAAAAGCCGAAGTCTCGAGCTCTTTGTGCGCTAGCTCTTGTAAAGACTTGCGATCACAACTGTCGCAAAGGCTTCAAAGAAAGGCGTAAACGCAGAAGCTTTCCCCGCGCGATTGACAAAATTGACCTCTAGACGTAGAGTCTGAGAGAAAACAAGCAAGCCACGAGAATGAATGAGGAGAAACAAGAGGGTATTTCAATTCGAGATTGGAACCAAGGATGGAGGGGATGAGATGGGTCGATAGATGATCGATAGGTAGATAGATAGTTCGGAGCTGGATCCAGCAGGCCATGGCCATCCCGATCTACTATCTATGCAGCCCATGGTTCCGATCAACAATGGCGGTGTTGGCCCAGCAACGCAGGCGGCTCAGGCGTCGGGGAAACCAGCAACCCTTGGCATGAAGCCTGACAACCTCACTGTGGATATTCAAGCTAGGGCGATTGTTCAAGCCCTGCGAACTGTCTATCTATCTGGGAGAGTTTACTTGCGTCTGCGTGGAGTAAGGAGCTCAGAAAACAGCCCCTCGTAGTCTAGACACGACACCCTCGAAAGATGAAGCTATATAGGGGCAACAGGGTGTCTATGAAGGGCTCGGATCATTGACTTTCATGATGCTCCCTTTCTTCGCAATAGCATTGAAATAATTGACATCAATTATAGGTTTCATATCGTCAATTATTTGCTAGCAAGGACGGGGGGTGCCTTGACGTCGATGATACTGATGATGCTTCTGGTTTTCCCAAGACAAACTCTGGCGTCATCTGTCCCGCTCGTTGATGCCTCGGTTTTCAGGCGACTAGATATGAAGTAAGCATTCTTCAGGGCTCAAGACCCTTGAGTCACATGACCCAGCCTCGTCGCGGAGCCGCGAAATGAATGATCCAGACGTTCGACGCTAGATTGAATCGGGCAATATACGTTTCACGTGACCACACAATCATTTTAATCGCACACTCCTCCCGCAGCAATTTTTCCACACGATCGCAACGAAGGTTGAGGAAGACAAGTCTTGTCGAGGTGAGTTCGAGGCCCATACACTGCACTTTATGCCTTCCATCAAAATGGAATCACTCTGGTTTATAATTTGACACCCCTTCCCTCGCTGTTGCAATTCTATCTCTCAGAAAGCGCGAGAGAAATTGCAACCCGAGGATCATTGCTTTGGCACAACCCTTTAAAAGCTCAACGGCCCCGGTCTAACAATGTCCCTCTCACAGGCCTTCATTCAAGATGCAGATCTTCGTCAAGACCCTTACGGGTAAGACTATCACCCTCGAGGTGGAGTCTTCGGACACCATTGACAATGTCAAGTCCAAGATCCAGGGTACGCAACCCCTCCGAGCATTGTGACTCGAAAGACTCCTAATCTGACTTTGCAACAGACAAGGAGGGAATCCCCCCCGACCAGCAGCGTCTGATCTTCGCTGGCAAGCAGCTCGAGGACGGCCGTACCCTCTCTGACTACAACATCCAGAAGGAGTCGACCCTGCACCTCGTGCTCCGCCTGCGTGGTGGTGCCAAGAAGCGCAAGAAGAAGGTCTACACCACCCCCAAGAAGATCAAGCATAAGCGCAAGAAGACCAAGCTCGCTGTCCTCAAGTACTACAAGGTTGACGGCGATGGCAAGATCGAGCGTCTCCGCCGCGAGTGCCCCTCCCCTGAGGTATGGCAACTTATTCTTCTCGAAAGCAAGAGCTTACAGCTAACGAATTGTAGTGCGGTGCTGGTATCTTCATGGCTGCTATGCACAACCGCCAGTACTGCGGCAAGTGCCACCTCACCTACGTCTTCGACGAGTCCAAGTAAACGTTGGGCTTTTCTGAACCGGGTCGTTCCACCGTTCGTCCGTGCCGGTAGTGTGTGGTGATCTACTGGGCAATGCCGGTGTTGGTTTTGGAGTGGTGGGATGCAGGTTGGGACTAGTAGCAGTTCAAGAAAATAAAGATAAAAATCGGAAATCCTGCCATCCATTACATTCTCTCTTAAGTCCTCTGCAGTAGTGTAGTACCAGGTACTACTCGCTCGTGCTAAATTGGTAGTCAATCTGATACCCGTCAAGGTAATAGTTCTACGGGAATGTCAACCGGTGCTAGGAGCTGAAAGTTTGTCATTCATCAAGTCATTAGATCACCTAAGGTGAATCTGTCAAAGATTGCTAAGTACAATCAGGTAAAGCCAGATCTACCGGCCACAACGAGAAAGCTCGAGTAACGTCAAATTGGCATCAAGTCGTCGATTTCAAGGGAAACCAGCACGCAGGTTGTCGAATTGAGACTCGTGGTAGTCCAGATTATTCTGGCTTTGTTCGAGTGCATTGATGCCGCCAACGCCCTCCACAAAGGTTCCAATCAGACTGCCGTCGGCCTTCCTCGCTGCCTTTCCTCCCTTGTCGCCACTGGCTTCCCACCACATGCCGCCTCCCAAGCCCTGCCTTTTGATGAAGTCCACTTTCATCTCGGCGGCGGCGACGGTGTCGTACGAGATCATGGTGCGGGCGCCTGCATCGTAGGACCAAGAGGCACCCGCTTGCTGGTCAAACGACTCCGTAGCTCCGGGTTGGGGGAGAGCTTTGTAATCCCATACCCCATGTTCCCAGCTCCCACCTCCATTACCGGCGTAGGGGGTGCCGGGCCCGTTGGTACTCATGAAGTCGCGACCGTACAGCGGCATTCCCAGAATGATCTTGGAAGGCGGGACTCCCCCAACCTGAGTGTAGTAATTGATGGCCTGGATCGTTGAAAATGGGGTGGAAGAGGGGTTGCCGTTGGATGGGTAGAGGTTGGCCTGGTGGCCTGCAACGGAGTCCCAGCTTCCGGCATAATCGTATGCCATGAGGTTGTAGAAGTCGAGCAGAGGTGTCATCTCCTGCAGCTTAAGCTTGGAGTAATTGTTTGGTCCTAGATCGAATGTCAGTTAAGCCCACGCCACCGGCTCGCCAGTGCAGAAACATTCTGCGAAGAGGCAAGGACGAGGACTCACCTGCAGGGCAAGCGATTGTGAGAAGAAATCTGCGATTGGGGCCGGCTGCCCTGTCCAAGGCCTATGGAGGTCAGTCCACTGATCGAGACGACGGACATGTAAAGAATCCAACTCACCTCTCTGCACTTCTGGAGCAACGACACATACGCTTGAGCCTCAATCTCATCTAGACAGAACATCAGCAATCACTGGTCAGCCGTCGCGCCGTCGAAGCTCACTCTGTGGATATTCCCAATCGATATCGATACCTGATCAATCAGCAACTGCAGCAAGCCAATGCATTATGAAGGGAAATCTTACCATCGAAGCCATAATCAAGGACCAGCTTCGCAGCAGACTGGGCAAAAGTGTTGCGTCCAGCATCCGTGCTAGTTCCTTGGGTGAGGTTGGCAGACAAGGTCCAACCTCCGATGGAGAGAAGGACCTTGAGCTTGCGATTTTGTTTCTTCAGGAGAAACAACTGTTTGATGCAGCCGTAAACGTTGTGTCCGGGTTCATTCCAAGAATCACCTGGATAGTGTTTGTCAACATTCGCGTATGGATCTCTCATAACCCTGTCACCACCATTAGTCAAGCTGTCAGAGAAAAGAGTATGCTTCGATGGATACTCACACTTCTCCCGAATCGGGTCGGACATCGGCGAAAGCATAGAGAACATGAGTCAATTTGTCCGCGGGAAGATCGAAAACATTGTAGTTGCGTTGATAGATTGCCTAGTTGACAGTCAGCTAGGTCCTGTTGGTTTCGTCTGAAAATCCAGGGAAATACTCACCCAATTGACAAAGTATGCGATGGACTTGTAACCGCCCTCCATGCTGATCTCAGTAGAATTCTCGGTAGCTGCCATGATGTTAGGCTGAGTACGACAACCGGCGTCATTTCCATTGGAATTAGAAAGAGCGAGGGGAGCTGCAAGCCCAATGAGGGCTATGAGCCAAAGGAGACAGAAATTGAAAGGATTGAACGCCATTCTTCCACCAGTGGAAGGTAGGCTGATTTGAAGGAGCGAGAGAAGCTATTGCCAGCAGAGTAGATCTCTGTAGAAGCACAAAGGAGTGGAGAAGCGTAGATACAACAGAAAGAAGGAGGTACTTATAGACCAGTCGCCAGACATCTCGCAACCTAAGTCGCGAGAAAAGCCGTGAATGAGGGACACTTACTCGCGAGGTTGTGAATGAAAATCAGAGATTTTCTGTGTTTCGTGAATAGATAGGATGAAAAGGGATAGTCACCAGCTCTAGTTTAATAAATCAGCCTGCAAAATGGGTGAATAGTAGAATTCAGAGAGATGAACGAGACAAGAAAGAAAGGTGGGAGATAGCACTCTTAAATACCAATCCTACTTACAGTCAAAAGGGCTCTAAACAGCTTTTAGTGGAAGAACTTTGATTTCTCCAGATACAATTCTGCTGCCTGACTATTTGAAACCCTCTCCTTGAACTAGGATAGAGCATTGATCGAGATGGCTGTCAAGTTTCCGCCACAGAACTAGATCAGATTACGGCAGAGAAAAGGAATAGCCTCACAGATACCCCACTTGGGTTAGCTCGGTCGATCCGTCATGGGACAGGGAAATTGTGCAACGTAGAGCTTGTCGGCTGGCTTTGTTGTCGTCCAGTCCTGGTTCATCTTCACGTCTCGAGAGGCTTTTTGATATGCACTTGAAATCAGAGAAGCTCTATCATGGGAACATGGGTTGCAGTTGGTAAACCACGGGACGATCCCGGGTAGAGTCCGATCAACTTAATTTGGACATTCGAGCATTGAGAGAGCTGCTCCATGATGCATCTACAGAAGAAGGGAGTCGAGGAGGAGCTGGAGAGATGAATTAAGACTCGAGATATAGATCACACGAGGAGGTCAACCTGTAGAAGACTGAGATTCTACATGATCGAAGTGATGAAGACTGTGAAACACTTGGAAAATCAACTGCAGGATCCCATGTCTGTCTGCTTTTCTTCATCCCACTTGAATCTGATTCATTGATTGAGAATAATTGGAAAAATGAGTCTATCCGAGTGGACAGAGAAGAGAAAAAGGGCAATGCAACGTGGCCGAGGATAAGGGAAGTATTCCACATTCCACAATCCAGGGCACGACAGCAGACCTCGTGGGATCAGTCACACAACCTGCAGCATTTCGGCATCCCTACATGGATGAGATAAACCATAGCAGTCCTCCTATTCTCGTTTTCCGCGTCAATTATCAAACATCAAACAGCAAGAAACCAACCAGAGTGGACTACATCCGAACTTCACCAGCTGAACACTGCCCGGAACCCACAGAGTAAGCCCACTGATTGGTGTTGACTGACTCCAAACTACTGCAGGACCCTTCGCACGGCCACACTGTATCATCATCATCATCATCATCATCATCATCATCATCATCATCATAGTCAATCTGAAGGTAGACTGGAAATAACATTGGTTCGAGCATTCTTTGTGGATTGAATAGCTACCGTAGCCTATGCACCTGGAATCAAAACAGGGACCGAAATTTATTCAACTTGGAAAAAAAAAGTACCGTGGGCTGCTGGCGTCTGCCCCACTGTATCTCAGCTGGGATGTGTCCGACCTTGACTCCACTCGGAGTATCAAGATCACAGATACTCCACAAGGAACAAGCGTCAGAACTCAATCCTGTGACATGAATCATGATGCTATCTTGTGGCTAGTGCGACGTTGAAGTCTAGTCATCCAGCATCTGGCATCGTTCTTAGAGTACGGAGGAGGAGACATTGACGCCCTGTGCCGTCAGACACGGTTTTCATCTCCCATTTCAACAGCTCCGGGTGTGGATACAAAAGCACACAAATCAGTTGGAGTAATAGACTAGAAACAGAGACATAGGTGATATCAGCAACATAGAAAAGGTCAAATTTCAACCATATCTAAACCCGAAATACACAGACAATTGGCCACTCAAGGGATATCATCAGCAATAGTAACATATAGAAGAAAGAGAATAGATAAAACGAAAGAATGCCCCCATGTTGCTTTTGTGTCCCACTATAGAATAAGCGACCAGCGCTTTTTGGTAAAGAGAAAATATATCATGCCACCTCCCATATTGATTCCTCGAAGTAAAGTGGAACCTCGGGATTTCACCAGCCGTCAAGCCACAGCTTGAGACAATGTCGCTTCGAATATTATGAGCGTGACCGGATCATGGTCAGAATCGCGCTCAGAGACGGGTCGTCGTCCAGCCAGTGTCCTGCGCGTACATCCGCAGCCCGAAGATCAGCAACGACATATGCATCAGTTATTTGTTGAAGTTCCTGGCAAGACTTCAGATCAGGCTGTGTCCTAGAGTAAATTTGTTTGCAAAGTCAACCTACCTGTCGGAATGTGTTGCTCACAGCCTTCAGTTGACTCGTATGCTGCGGTCCTGGTCTCTGACCTCTAAGAACATTTTGCCGATGAATCGCCCAGCGTCTGGCTGCTGCTGCTCGGAGGTAGATCTTATGCGCTTGGAAGCGCCGTGCGCTGGCATCGAGGATGACCCTAACGGCGTCGCAGATAAGAATATGTCTCCTCAGCACTGCACTCGGAGGTGGAAGATATGTACCTCTGCAGTTCAACTCGTTCCGTCTCCTCGCTGCTCGCTTGGGTAGGCACTTGTCTTGTATTGTAGCTTGCCGAGATAAGAGTCTGCGCTGCGGCCATGCTCTCCCTTAGCACAACATAGCCTTCTTCATGGGCATCTTCTGGACGTGCTTCCACATTCTGCTGGGGAATGTGTATGAGAAGAGTACGGTAGTCGTTGATGATCTCGGCGACCCTCAGGGCGCGAGCTTGATTAACTATGACATGGATCATCCATTAGCATCTTGTAGCCCGCGGACTACCTCGAAGTGTCCATTGCCGGGTGGTAACACTGCTTACGTCCATCAGCCATTGATACTGTGTGAGAAGTACTTCGAGAAAACACAAAGCAGAGAGGGGGGGAAGCAGCAACAAGAATGCAAGAGCAAAAAGATAAGGAAGTTAATGACAAACAGACAAGAAGACAAACCCGTTCGTGCTCAAGATGGTTTCATCTACAAAGTCTCGTCCATGGTCGAGGGCGGGTTATCCTTTTAAGCTTAATCCTCCATTGATCAATTGCTCAATACACCAGCTCAGGACCGTATAGCTGGTGATGCACGAAGGACAGAATCTCTACACAAGAACACCATCCCTAGCCGTGGCTGGCTGCACCAATGGCTGCTGGGAAGAGCAGGTTAGAATATCACAGCTCGTCAGCACAGCTGGGTGATGACCACAACAGTGGATCTGGAGCAAGGAAAGGCTCCATGAATAGCAAGTATCCAAGCATCCACATAGACATTTGCATTGTCGTATCCCCAAGTCTGGGAAAGAAGCCGGAACCTAAGCGCGAGACTAAGGTAAGCTGCTGCTTGGAAAAGACGAATTTAGTATGCAGCGGAGCGTCGGAGCAGAAAAAAAAGTAATCGATTGATAGATTGGGAACAGAGAAGCACTCCATAGAATAATGGATATCGAATGGTCAGTGGTCAGTAGTCAATTCGTCCCATTTTCTCATGTGTCACAAACCGAGCCAGCGGAATGCTGATCCACAATTGTGTTTCGCTGCTGGATCTCGGAATAACGGTACGGTACAGAGAACCATAGTGTATGCATCTTAATAAGGGTGGGGACAGTGGTTAGAGGGCTAGTCGTTGTGGTCCGTCCGAAACTGGCACGACAAGTCGTCGAGTCAGTCGAGACTCGAGAGTCAAGACAAGTGCAGAACACATTCCAGCTGGATGGCCCAGGCAAACATCTCCGCCACACGCTGATTGGGAATGTGCTCAACAGCGACCAAATAAGGAGTCTGGACGAACTGGGACAAAGCAGCTCACCAGCCCTCTTGGAAACAGAAAGGTTTTCAAAAATAAATGCAGCTGTTAACAAGAACATGGTTGACGACGAGGATACTGTTTTGGCAGGCAAAACGACAAGTGTCAAGCCACACCATACAGCTCAGCCACAAGTCGGCCGCACCGCAAGAAAAAACAATTGCAGCTGAAAAAGGAAAAGTGATAGGTGGTACCTTACTGCCTGAGGCCCCAGAGACCTGAACCCACGATCCACATGTGGCGAATTTAGCAGGAGTAATACCCCCATTAACGAACTATAGATCGTAGCAGACAGTTGACAAGGGTGTCTGCTCGGGTTCATCCCTGACGCTGCTTTACGTCAACTACATCTGGTTCTTGTACCGCTTATCGAGGTTTCGGCACAGTCGAAACGCAGCTCCCGCATGTTGCAGTCAATAGCGCCCTCGATTCAAGCCTGTCAGATAGCAAAGGCCTTATATCACAGCCATTGTCCCCGTACTTTGGATTGAAGTTGCCACCGATATGGAGGACAGCGGACTAATAATGTGTCCTACCTTTCTAAATCAAGGACTCGGGAGGAACAGACGCTCCAAGAATATCAGCAGTAGGGATGAGTGAGACCAGCGCACAGAGCATCAAAGGAGTGGCATTGTTATGTCGTCTGCATCTAGCAACATGGATCCTCCTTTACCAAATCAATCCTTCTCGCTGATGGCCTGTAGCCGCTCGTCAATCTCCTCTTCCGTCAAGGCACGGAACGCAGGATCTGTTCCCTCCCTGCCGTCTGCTCGAGGACCACCAACGATTCCGATCTCCAATTCGTGCTTCTTGAAGTCGACACTCAACACGTTGCTCAAGGCCGTGATACCTAGCTCGACAACCTCCTCCCAACTACCCTCAGCATAATCCTTGTTCTTCAGTTTCTTCTCCAAGTAATTGAGCGCCTCCTGCTGCTTGGGACCGGATGCAGTGGCCTTGTACCCGACATAGTACCCTGCAGGGTCGCATTTGTAAAGTTGTGGGCCTTTCTCGTCGTCAACGGAAATCAGAGTCATGGCAACGCCTAGCGGACGCATGTAAGCCTGAAGGCATTACCCTTGTTAGCCTGCAACTCGACAATCACTAAAGAAGCCAAGAAATACCAACCCTTTGTGTGTAAACTTGGTTAATGTTGGCAAGTCTCTTTGCAAGGACGTCGCAAGGCATTTCGTAGCCATATTTGTATCGGAATTCAGCCGCCTCTCCGCGAGCACGGTCGACAGAAGCTCTGGCATCAGCAATAGAACCAGTCATGACACAACCGACGGAGGGAGAAAGCCGAAAAATGTGCGAAACAGACGATGGGTCGATCAGTTTATCCTTTGATGATTCGATTAGATGGCCGCAGTATCCCTGCCAAGTGAGGTGAAATGACCTACAGCAACTTTCTTCTGAGACAATACGACAGCACAGTTCTTCCCCCTCACACCGATTGAGGTGATATTTGCAGCTGTGATGGCCTTGAAGGCATATTCTAATTTTCAACAATCAGCGTTGTTTAGCCCAGCGTTGATGGCATTTGCGGCATTGCCCACAATGAAGGCCGGGACCGCCGACTGGAGAAAACTGGCGTGCCATCGGAAAGCTATACATACCGACTTGGTACAGACGACCTTGGTCTGAGAAAATGGTAATATGTCTGTCATATCCAGCGCTCCCTATTCAGAAGAGGATGTGAGCATTGATGAAGTCATGGAGGTCAACTCGGATGGAGCAGCCAAGGAGCTTACCAGACATGATTGCGGTGTGCGATGTTATTCCCCAGAAAAAGAAAGCAGAACACGATGAGATATATGACTCTAAGGAAGCAGATATTGAGATTGAAAAGGAGAAAGGGTTGGAGGATGATGGAAAGGGAATCTCCAACTTACGCGTGCTTGAAGGTGCCTGGCCGAAGCTCCAAGCTTCTGAGCCCGATTGAGTAAGCTCCGCTGTCACCGCCTTTACAGTCTCACATGGACCCGGCACTTCTTACGCTTACATTTCGATTGACTGAATCCAATAAATATTCTACCTCGTATAGGAATGCTGGGCTTGAAATGCCTTAAGCCTCAAATGCACATTCTGAGATATCATCACGTAACCTGCAGGAACTCCGTACATACCCAAGTCAAGTACCAGCTTTTGTCTATGCACAATACAACGGCAATGCTATACATGAGATACCAAGCTCCCTTCATACTGTAAAGTTTTGTCTGGGGTAAAACGTGAGGCTTGAACTATACATGCTGATCGAACAAGCCGCGGAAGACATCCAGAGAATGAGGAGGGTCAAAGCCCTTGAACGTATACTTTCAGTCGCTGTCACTGTCACTGCTGGAGTCTGTCGACGAGTCGCTGGAACTTCCACTTGAGCTGGCTTCCTTCTTCCTTGTAGCTTTCCTTTTGTGGCTGTCGTTGTCATCACTATCGCTGCTCGAATCTGTCGATGAGCTTTCACTAGAGCTATCCTTCTTCGGCTTTGCGGCCTTTTTGGGCTTCTTCTCGCTGTCGCTGTCGCTGTCGCTGTCACTAGCACTCTCACTTTCACTGCTGCTCGAGATTTCCACGAAAGCGGTCCGGTTCTTCTTCTTCTTCTTAGCAGGCGGAGCCTGGGTGCTCGGTCCCCGCTTTGCTTTTGTTCTCTCGAGGTAGAACAACTTTCCGCTGACAGCAAACAGTACGAGCTCTGCTCGCTGCCGTCTCTGAAGCTTCTTCAGTTGTTCTCCGTCAAGCGACTCAGGTGCCTCAATCTCGTCAAAATCGTCTTTGCCCTGGGACAAGCGTGTTCTGAAAGCCTCCACGGCACTTTTGTAGCCTGTCATATCAGAATCGGCCTTGTCCTCCGTCTCCGCTGCTTGCTCTTTTGTCAGATCCTCCTCCATTTCAGCTTTCACGACCTCCTCGGCAATCTGTCGTAGCCGTTGCTTTGCACCCTCACTTTTCAATCCGTGAAGGTAAGAAAGAAGTGCTGCATTGTATTTCGCAGGAACATGTTCCAAAGATAGGATGTGTTTGAAAAGATGCGTCTCACGGTTCTTCTGGAATTTCCATGCGGATCGGTGCTTGTGGTACAGATCGAGATACGAAAGGATAGGAGTCTCGTGAGCCGTCGGTGAAGTATTCGAAGCAGTCGTCACAGACTGATCTTTCTTCTTTTTCTTCTTCTCCTTCTTCTTCTTCTTCGCGCCCTCGTCATCCGCGTCATCCTTTTCCACATTAGCAAGGGAAGCCTGACCCTCTTCAGCATCCCCATTGATTTTTGAATCATCCTGAACACCAGGACGGCTCTCGCTCTGGCTCTCCTCGCCGTCCCGCATCACCGTATCCGCCGAAAAAGACACCCTCTTCTTCTTGCGCCGCTGCTGAGACTCAGACTCAGCCTCGACAACCGCTTTCTCCTCCCCGCCATTCTCGTCATCAAGCCGTCTCTTCTTGCTCTTCTTCTCTCTCTGCATCTGCTTCTTCTCGCCTATGTCGGTCGTCACTGCGCCGTCCTCAGAGCTCTGCCCATCGCTGGACTTCTTCTTTTTCTTCTTGTCCTTGGTTTTCTTGTCCTTCTTATCAACCTCGTTGTCCTCGCCGTAGTCTACTGCAGGCGTATCCTTTGCATGCTTGAGCTTGCGGCTTGCCTTCTTCGACGCGGACACATGCGACGACTGCGCGGATTCCTCGCTCGACATGGAGAGCGTAAGCGGTGTTTTCGGGAACGCCAGGGGGAATTGGAGAGCTGAGTAAGTTATTCGCTTAATAAGAGATATTTCAAAAGTAGCAAGAGTAAACTGGTCGGAATCAGTCCGTTGACGAAAGCTATATCAATGTTGGTGAATTCATGAAGCTCTGGAAAATTTTCCACGTGAGTTGCGGAGTCTGCAGAATAGCGTCTGCTTATCAGTAACGGGCCACCGATAAGCGCTTGGGCATGGAGAAAGATGCTTTATTCTGTACCAGTGATATGAGTGATATTTACATCTTCATTCAGTAAAGTCAATGATAATGAAACCGTATATTCATCTCGCGTTATCATGTAGGCCCATTCCCCGACTCCGACGAATGTCCGACTCCAAGATCTAAACCCATGTGCCCAAAAATGCTCGATGTGAAATCATGGTCCAGTTCCACTTCCATTACCGCTATTCTCAGCTCCTGAGGTGTCCTTCCTTTCCCTTCTGCCTTCCCTTTGGGGGCCGGCCTCGCCATTGCCTCCAGGTGCGGTAGATGCTGCAGCCTTTCGCCTTGCCCGCTCCTTATCCTTGGAGCTGGTCGTTGCGGCCCTCCTTCTCCGGACTGGTTCATAGACATCGTTAAAGTTCATGACGACTCCAAGGAAGCGCATATCGACGTCGGGTTGGTAGGCTAGGTCACCCAGTAGCACGTTCAGCCTGGAGCGGAACTCCGCAGAGAGCTCGCGCAGACGTGTGCGAAGTGATGCCAGCATGTGGTCGTCTGCAGAAAGCTCTTGGCCGGCGAGAGATGACGGGGTATTGAACCCATCGCCAGCGACTCCTACAGTTGGAGATTGGGCCAGCGATGGGGTCAGTGATGATATGGAGTTCTTATGCCCTTGTGGGAGCCGGGAAGCTAGGAGATCGCGCTCAGTAATGCCCCAGCGCCCCTGAGCAGTTCGCGTTTCTATTTTAGCACTGAGCTCTTGTCTTCGGGTAAACTCTGCGACGGAGAATGAATAGAGCCCATCAACGGCATCTTTGTACGCCAGCATGATCTTCAATATTTGATGGAGCTGGGTCAAGAAGCCTTCTTCTTGTTTGTGGCCGGATGCGGTGCGGGATGAGGATGACGAGCCCAACAGACCCTTGTGCGTGATGGAATTGAGATATTTGGTATGTGCTTCAATCAAATCATCAAGCGTACACCCTGGCTTGGAGATGGCCGCCTGCAATTGATCCCAACTGGCCTCGATGACCTCAAAGAGGATGTAGTACTGTAGCTGGCAAACAAAATGAATCATTTCCGCGATGACGCATCTTGCCCGCTTCCAGTCAGCTCCGGCTTTGTCGTTGACGCTTCCTAGAACTCCGCGAGCGCCGGTCATACATCGCCGCCAAGTGCTGCCCAGGGCAAATTCGACGCGCTTAACTCGCCACAGGAAATTGAACACCTTCAGATATTGAGTCGAGCCCCAGGGCGTGATGACAACGTCAACAGGCGCATCTATCTTGTATTCGAGAGTAAAGCAGTCCCATCCTATTTCGCCATGACTGAGTTCCAACATACGGGCATCCAAACGGCGGAGAACGTCGGGCGGGTCGTATTGCGCGTTGGAAGCACGAATGGCATGCTCCAACTGCGCGGTGAGAGTATGCCTATATTGCGAATTGGCAGGCCGATCGAGGTTCGATGCCAAGGATTCCATGAGCAAGGCGATAAAGTCGCCCTGACCCAGTAGCAGATACTTCTTGAGCGCGTGCAAGTGGTCGAACAGCTTGAACTTTTCGTCCATGAGGTAGATGAGTCGCGCCATAGTGGTTTTGTAGGCTTCATCGATCGATGCCTCGAGGCTAGCCGTATCACCATAGTGCAACTCTTTTGACGCTTCTTTTGAGTAGGCCTCAACCCATCCAGAGTCCCCGCATCCGTATCTAATGAAGTTCAATGATTTGCCGATAAGAAAGACCTTCTTCGCAAAGTCCTGCGTGATGATTGACGGTACCATCTCGTCATCCAATTTGTATTTGTCTTCCCAGACACTGGTCGCAAGCCGTCGTGGGTCCGTACTGGGTCTGAATTCCGGTTCCACAACGAAAAACTCCTGATACGGATCTGAAAGCTCACCATCATAGATCCACAGCCGCAGCATATCGTAGAACGGGCGTGTAACGTGTGAGAGCAGCTTTTCCGCAAAGCTATTAACAAAAGGGTCTCCATGAGACGTTGAGAACCCATGAATCAAGGATATCAATTGACCACCTTTCTTGTCTAATAGTACCGTTAGCTCGATGGAAGACTACGAACGCAGTCGAGGAAGAATCACACTTACTCCGAGCCTCCTCAACTATCAAACTCATCAACCGTAACGCCATTGTCGCATCTCTTGTCCATACTACACAACGCTTCAACGTTACCAGCCCTTTGGACGATTCCTTGGACTGATAGGGGTCTCCGCTAGCGGCCAGCGCCCGTCGAATTTCCCCTTCCAAGGTTGCTACAAGACCCAGGTAGGAACGGAGCTCGTTTGAAAGAGCAGCCCGCAAGCTCTGGGTGAGCAAGCCGCCGCCAGAATCTTCCACATATTTCGACAGACCTTTATATAACAGGCACGGCTCAGCCAAGGTGTTCAGGAGAGACAAGACGGGTATGGGAAGAGTCGGCGGTAGTTTTAGAACGGAAGATGACGAAAATTCCAAGTTGGAAGACGACAATCCTTGTAAGTTGTAGGGTAAATCACGTAAAAGTCCACTCTCATGAGGTCGCTTCTCGGGGTCCTCCGAAAATGACTGCGCTTGAAACGATACCCTCTGATCGTCCACAGGGTGGTTGTCTCTAGGTGCAGCATCGAGCGCGCCACGAGCCATTCGACCTCCTTTAACTCTGTCAGCTGTGACATACCCGTGTTCCTGGTCGACGTCCTTTTCTCTTTCCCACTCCTGCCGCCGCACGGAGGCTTTCCGCTCCATCTTAGCTGGAACCTGCGAAGCAGAGGAACTGACAGCCGGGCCATCCTCGTCCGAATCCCCCGCCAATTTTGGCCCCAGGCCATGCCTTACTCTCTGAGGGCCGCCCTTCAACACCATATTCTGCAGATTCCCCGCATCCAGAAGCGGACTCCGACTCCTCCCATTGTCATCCGCAATCTCGACCTGGGGATCCGAGCCCGACAGCCGATACAGCAAGTACAGAATCGCCCATTTCTGCGACAGAACCGGCTGCGTCAGCAAGCGCGAATACAAGTTTGAGAACCGCACAGCTTTATCGGGGCTCGCATTCTCCCGGAGGAGCTTCCGCTTGATGAGGTCCGACGCGTTGTTGATGTTCTCCCCTCCTGCTAAGCTGCCTCTGCGATTGATGCCCAGGCCCGCGCCGCCAGTTGGCGAGGCAGGGTCATTTCCGGAGCTGGTGTATGTGTCGATGATGCGCCATGCACGGTCGAGATTCTCGTGGTGTCGACGTTCTTCTGCTTCGGCGAGTAGCTCGTCTGCGTCTTCGGAGACGGTATCGCCGATCTCTGAGAGGGAAATGGGTGGAGTGAGGGAATCGATGAGTTGAGAAAGGGCATCTTCGATGCGACGCGGGCGCGCGGGGTGACGCGAGGACATTGTCCGGGCCGTCGTTCGCGGATCTGCCTTTTGAAATGTTGCCTGTCTTCAATCTACCAGCTTTTCTCGAGGGCTTCTATCTTTCAATATCGTGTTGCTCGAGTCAATCGTATGTGACGCGGATTGTGGAAAACGCGAAGAGGCGGGGAGTTTGCTAATCAGTATGTCGACTTCAATGAGAGTTCCCGAAATGCCACAGTGCATCCTGTTAATTGAGTCGAGAAAGTACTCTGATAGATTACCTCATCCACTTAAACTGACAACTTTCAGGTCCCCCTAGCAAAAGGGTACATGCAGGCTGGGATGTTCGTGTTTGGCTTGATTGATTTGTATTGATTTGGGCACGCCAAGACCGGCGGACGTCAGTAAGGTACGGAGTACTTGGTTAGGTGCCTAAGGTAGTGCATTCATTGTAGGAAAAAACCATTATTACTACTTATAACTCGCGACACAGTGTATGCTTCTCGAGAGTTTATACACCAATGACGATGATTTCACTTACCAACTGAAAGCTATATGAACCTGAATTGTGTTTCATTCATCAATGCCTAAAACGAACGCCATACACGCAGAAACGTGATCAAGACATAAGAACAAACCTAACCGCCAAACGCCGCCCCATTAGAGCTGAGAACAATAGCAGAAAACACCAGTGCCCCCATGAACATGAAACAAGCGAAAAGAGTCCCCGGTGGAGAACAAAAAAAAGAAAGGCCAGAGTACACAAATACTACACAGTCCGAGCCTTGAGATCCACAAATGCAACCCGAGGCTTGGGGTTGAAGAAAGAAGGATTCGAGATAAGAAGACAGACAAGAGAAAGAAAGGAATCAAGCCGCCAAAAATCTTTGCGCCCAATTTGCACCTTCCGAGGGTGCAATCAAAGTCCATCGCACCAGCTGGTTCTTCCCGTCAATTTTGAAGTTCGTACACATCATAAACACCGGCCCATGCCATAAGGTCCGCGGGAAAGTCGCAGCCGAGAAGTCGAATTGTAAGAGCCCGCGTAGGGGCGAAAAATCTGAAGTGAGAAACACCGTGCCTCCGTCTAGACCCAAGCGGCCTGTACACTGGCGAGCAGAGATCGAATTTTAGATGTCATAATCATGATCAGGCGTCAATTAAGGATCATGAACTCAGGTGAAGTCACATATCATCGTCGCATACCCTGAGTAGGGATAGGTGCACCTGGCGGCATACCCATGTTGTTTGCAATATTGTAGGGATGGGGGTCGAATCCTGTCGACATTCCATTCATCATGAGAGGTCCTAGTCCCTGAGCTTGAGAAACGGGACAGTCCTTGTGAGCAAGCAACAGGGTCTTCAGGTTGACAATTTCCTCGCGGAGCTGCGTAACCGTGGCAGTAAGCGCGTCATTCTCCGTAGTAAATAGCTCAACTTTCGCCTGAAGATTGGCAAGCCACTGTTTCTTCCGCTGACGACATTTCAGAGCCGCGACCCTAGTCAATTCGTGTTAGTATCAAATCAACATTATTGGCCTTGGGAGTCCTGTAACAGTCAAGAGCTTACCGATTCCTCTCCAAGAAATTTCTCCTCTTCTCTTCGTCCGTCATCTTCTTCGTGTCGGTCTGAGATCTCTTCTTCATGTCATCCTCATCCTCGGAGTCGCCAGCTTCGGAGGGAGGCTCGACGCTGCCGGAGCTCATGCTTGTCTTGGCCTTCTTGTTTGGACCCTTGGCTAGTGTATCATCTGCTTTGCGTCTATTGTTGGCTGTATTTCCTGCTTTCGTAGCAGTATTCTTCTTTGCTTTCCCTTTGGCGGAAGGCTTCGTCTGTTCTGCCTGCATATCAGATGCATCACCGCTCATCTCTCTACTGCTGGCTACGGAGCCATTGATATTTTGAGACCCACGCCTGTCTGCGTCACGCGATTGATTGTTACCCTGAATGGTATGAGGTGGGACAGACGACGGGTTGGAGACGAATTGATTAGCCTGTCCACCCTTGGCCAACATGAACAACCCGTTGGCTGCATCTGCAGCATCGTGATGCGTGAAAGGGTCCACGTTGGCAGGCTGACTGCCCTTGATATCCATGTTCACACTGTGAACTCCTTCTGGGTCGGCTGTGGGATTGGAAGTGGGGCCACTCAAGCCGTTCTTTTTGGCAGCGTTCAGGGCAGTACGATGGAATTCAATAGTGGAGGGAGTCGCGCCGCCACTCTGTAGTTGCTGCAGGATCGCCTGGGAGTTTGGACTAGGGGCAGGAAACATAGAACCACCACCACCTGGCGTTAGTCCGGTGCGAAGAGAAGATTCGTTGGGAGTTGGGAAACCTCGGCCAATGCTGTCGAAATAATCATTACCACCAGCTGGCCCAGCAAGCATGGCAGGACTCAATGGCCCGGAGCGCAAGGAATTGGACCAATTATAGCCACCAGAAGAACTGGTGCCAGGCAAAGCAGGTGACGTGAGCGATGCTACAGGGGGTAGTAACGACTTCCCTGGAGTTTCGCTCTGGGAACCACCCCCTCCAAATGATTGTTCGAAAGGATTGGGCTCCAGAGAGAAGGGGTTGTGAACCGAGTTGAAGTAATCTGGAGTATCTGTGGCAGTAGTTACGGCAGGTCGCGGAGGAGGCGCCAGCGAGGTTTGCGAGTCGACATCAGGCTTCTGGTCCTTAGTGTCGGAAAGCGCCTTGGAGTCTGAGATGCGCAATTAGAACCCAGGTCAGTAGAAGTGCAATAAGGTTGGAGCAATGTTGATGCGACAACAAAGTGATTTAATCGAACATGATGTGAGGTTGTAAAGGGTGCCATCGCGTGGTTGACAGGGTCGGAATCTGATAAGAAAAATCCCCTCCATCGATGACGCCAAGTGTGAGGTCATCCCGACGGCAGGATACAGATCGCAGTGTCTGGGGAAGAGTGGCGTACTGCCAGACCAGAAAGGGTCAAGACTTCAGAAAGGAGGGGAAGACCAGAGGATAGACAGAGAAGGTTTTATGTAAAAGGTACCAGAATTCATATCCATGACACACACAAAACACAGACTATGCAACTCACCTTCGGCGTCCAACGCGTTCCTTTTCGAGTCCATTGGTGATGAATTACGAGTGTTTGTACTATGAGGTAGGTTTGCGGGCACAGACGAAGCGACAGCAGCAGACATCATAGACCCGGAGGAGGAAACAATATATTAGGCGAGTGCAGGGGAGCCGCGAGAGTGACCAAGGATAAGGCAGTAGTAGTAGGGGAAGGGAAAAAGACGGGAAACAAGCGAGTGGACGTGGTGGCGAGAACGCAGAACAAATTTGCGACGAACCAGTTAGAAAAGAAGATCAAATAGAATGATAGATAGAGTAAGAGAAGAAGAGTTCTTGAGAGAAAGAAGAAAAAGATTTATTGATATCTCGCGTTGTCGTTGTCGTTGTCGTTGTTCTGGTCTCTGCTTCTTTTCTCGTCTGTTCCCTGGTGCTGTACGTATAGTACACCCAAGGCAAAGCGCACGTACTTAGTAGTGTATGTGACTTTTTCGAGGTGTCAAGGGGAGAAAGAAGAGTTGTGACGTAGTCGGGTTCAACAAGGAGTATTTTAGGGGGGGAAAGAATGGAAGAAGAGGGGAGGCGGTCGAGGGTGGTGAGCTAAGCGTATCGACTAGTCAGCATCCGACTACTTAGTCTCTACGGAGTATCAGGTAGTAGTAGTATGTGGATAGGTAAGGTAGATAGTTCCCCGTCACGCCAGAGACATGCAACCCTGGATGCGTACAAAAACCCGTGGTTGTCCTGCCAGGTTGCAACTTTGAGTCAGTTATCACTTCTTCTTCTTCTTCTCCTTCTTTCTGCTTATTGTGGTTTTGAGTTTCGATTATTCTATCTTTTGCCTTGTTTCAATATGTGATCTCTCTGATTCTCCCTTTCTATCTGCCACTGATGGAGAGAGGAAGAAACTGATAAAATAGCAGGGAAATAAAAAAAAAAAAAAATTCTAAAAAATTCTAAAAAATTTCTAAAAAAATTCAATGGGAAACGAATAACAAGAAAATCAATACTGAACAGTAATGGTAGCAGCCAAAAAATCATCGCCCCTACCTTCTTCCAGGTGGTGCTGTGGACTCCACGGCAATATCTCTCGACCAATATGAATGACGAAATTCCGTCGGAGCCACGCCAGACGCGGTGGTTGGATACCTACCGGGGGGAAAATTGATAAGCAAAACTGCTTCTTTTTTTTTTTTTCCTCCTGTCTGATTGAGTAATAGTACTGATGGAGGAAGTTTAAAGAATGCCTGCTGGCTATCTAGGGATAAAGGTCCCTCAAAAGTGTAAAATCAATTGAGCCAGAACCTGCACACAAGAGCCCAGAAGCAGCATAGAAAGAAAATCATGGGGCAGAAGAAGAGAGGGACAAGGGAAAACATGGATGAGATCACGGTGACGACGACAGGAATTTTCCTTTGGGGGAATGTCGGACCAGCCGGGTGGCCACTGGGCGACTAGTGGGCCCACCTAGACTGGCAGCCAGCCACTCATGGACCAGCTTCCCAGCCCCACCTGGATTTTTGCAACCCTGACTCTTCAAAGTACATACGACATCTTAGTGTGCACTCCGTAGGTAGTCACCTTGGAAGTAAGTAGTAACACCACAATCTGGGGGATTCTAAATTCTGAGATGTTGAGTACTAATGAATTGACATGACCAAGGTGTCTTGTCTATCAGGCGAGGGTACTAGAAGTATGCGCATGCCTCAATCGAGAATGGAATGTTTTCTGCAGGGCTTCGATTCAATTCGATCCCGATTGAATAATGATCAAGAGATGGGTGTGACATTCATGAATCCAGCCAAACAAGAATCCTTCAATAATTATTAGGTTGGGTCTCGACTTTCATACTCTATTCCTGCTGATTGGATCTCAACGATGACGCAATGACCGAGGCCCCGTCGCTGTGTGGGTCTGAATCACGTGCTTCAGTTCCTGACTTTCTGGTTGGACGATAGAAACCAATCTGCCGAGTCACCAGTTGCCACTTGGATTCGTCCTCCAACAGCACAAGGACTAACTTGCCCATCAAGGCATCCCCATATGCACTAGCATTAGTAGCTAGATACCATTGAGTGACTGTCTGAAGCAAGATGTGACGAACATGTTCACTAAGATATTATACAGTTATACCAAATGGTAGAGGTGCGTTATCTGAGGGGACTTGTGAAGGTGGTGCTCATTAAGCTAGATTACTTGCATCGATTATCTAGGCCAGGCTTGCCAGATATGAGTCCTTGCACTGGCGCAGGAGGCATCTGGCAACGGGACTGCATGCCCCTGTCTTAGATACGGAGCCAATGCATCAAATCTGGCCTACCAGGTCCCCTGGCATGATTCATGTTGTGATTAGCCTGATTCTCACTCCAGACAAGGTATTTCAGTCCACAAATCCTGTTGTGGGCTGTGGCATCACAGGTGTTGATGCGGATGGGGTAATTGCTCAGTGTGGCCAGTGGCCACGCTACCCATATAATCTTGCAAATCAGTGGACAGGATATCGCTACCAGGGGATGAGGGGAAGTACGAACATATACTCTATTCCAACCATCTGACTGACGATCTCTTGATGGATCTCAAGACATTCGGAAAATACTGGTTTGGAGTTGGGGCTGCATCGCTAGCTACTCCGTACAGCCAGTCTGTATCTTGGATTACTTGTTTGATGTTGATGAGTCTCATCTTGACTTCGTGTAACAGCCATCGACTATTATCTCTTCTGGATCGCATTTGCCTGTCATTCCAATGTCCATCTACTTTCCTTTCAGATCCATGGTCCGTTGACTTTTGAGTTGTAGTAGGTTGAACAACAGCTCTGAGTCCTTGCATTGTTTGTATGCTCGAGAACTGCTCCAAATGAGTAGCTAAGTTGGCGATCGGATGGAGGAGCAGCCTCACGAAGCAACGCAGATGTTGACAACTCGACCAGACCACTGGTTCTAATTTAAGCATTATCACTGCACATTTGTTTTATATCATGGATGTGATGATTCATTTCCTAAATCTAGTTCATCTACTTGTCAATTCCAGCTTGTTGCAAATATTTAATAGCAGCATTTACCCCGTCATAAGTGTCAGTTCACCCTTCTAGGGCTTCTCCAGATACGTCACTATGCGCGCTCCACAATTCAAAAAAAGAGGAACTAACTGATAAGACCTGCCTTATCCCACACCTTGTCTTCATCACTATCAAACCATCAACGGCCTCATTTTTAAGAACCCCGATAAGTAGAATAATTCCAGGGCCCCAGCAGCACCGGCACATGGTAGTGGCGCCAACCCTCCTCTCCCTCCCGTCCACGTCCCTTCACCGTAAACTTCACCTCCACCTCCGGCCAGAAACTCTCGATCCCCTGCGCTTCATACCAGGGCCCAACCTCAAAACGCACTGCCCAGTTCGTCTTGCTATCCGCAGTCGGGAGCGATGAAAGCACCCCGGGGACCGTCGTAGTCGTTGCTGCAGTGGGAGTCCAGTTCTTTACACGGCCATCTGCGTCCGTCGTTGCGCTGAATGTGATGGGGCTTTGGCTGGTGTTGTTGTTGTTGCCATTGCTGCTCCCGAGGAAGGTCAGCGTTACCGGGAGGTTTGCGGCGGGGGTACCCGTCAGGGTGTTCAGGACATGACAGGTGATGGGATCGCGAGACATTGGGCTAGCTGCCTGTGCGGCGGTTGAGATACTGCAGCTGGAAGATGTGGTTTGTGGTGATGGACCGGAGGCTTGAAGAAGCTGTTTCTGGTAGAGGGCAAGACGGTCGCTGGCTTTAACCAATTGGTCTGTTGACTGGGTCTGTCGGTTTCCAAGGTCCATCAAGTAGATGTAGAATAGGTTCGGAGATGCAATCGTGAGGAATTTTTCTCTCAAATGACCATTTGTTGGCACAGGGGCTCTTTTCTATCTCCGCTTCCCATGCATCGGAGAGCACCGACAGCTGTACGGAGTATACCTTCAGTGGGGCGTTGAGATTCTGTTCCTTGTTCGAATTATGTGTTTTGGCTACATAACCCTGGCTCCTGGACTCCGAGGGCCGTTTCAATGGGCTCATAGATCAAGATGGCACTAGGTCAATTGTGTCGATTCAATTGATCTCCTCGAGTAAAGTTGAGATCATCAATTGCATAGATGTCGAGGCCTCAGGCAGAAAGCTCCCGCACGTGCCCCGCCACGATGGCTGGAGCGTCCAGATGATTCTACGACTGACGTTTCGTTTGACCGTGCTTTGACAATTGTAAATAGTCTCCTTTTTCTGTATTTGTTTACTTGTCTGTCGATACAAGTTAAGCCAGGTTCTTGTAACTCAGTCTCTTTCGAGCCCAATTTTCGGAAGCTTCGACACACCACAATCAAAAGTTTTGGCCTCTGCGGGGAGACAAATACGTGTTAATTCATCCCCCGTCACTGCTCACCGAACAAGCAGACTACCCCTTTCCAAAGGATTTGAGCATCCGCTCACTGCATTAAGTTGCAATAGATTTCTGCTTGCCAGATTCTCAACTTCCGAATCCCTCAAAATGTCTTCGACCGCAGTCGTGCAAAGCGACGATCTCATGGAGCCAACGCTCCAGTCCATTCTCAACCAAAAGACCTTGCGATGGATCTTCGTTGGTGGTAAAGGAGGTGTCGGGAAGACAACGACATCATGCTCGCTCGCAATCCAGCTCGCGAAAGTCCGCAAATCCGTCCTGCTCATCTCCACCGACCCCGCACACAACCTGAGCGATGCATTCGGGCAGAAGTTTGGAAAGGAGGCCAGGCTGGTCGATGGATACTCCAACCTTAGCGCTATGGAGATTGATCCGAACGGCAGCATCCAGGATCTCCTCGCCAGTGGTGAGTCGCAGGGCGATGATCCTATGGCCGGGCTGGGAATGGGTAACATGATGCAGGATCTGGCTTTCAGCGTATGTGCGGCCTTTGACATTACTGGGAGTGTATGTCCATGCTGATGATCGATTTCTGTAGATCCCCGGTGTCGACGAAGCCATGTCCTTCGCCGAAGTCTTGAAGCAAGTCAAGTCTCTGTCTTATGAGGTTATTGTCTTCGACACTGCACCAACCGGCCACACCCTCCGTTTCCTCCAGTTCCCTACCGTCCTTGAGAAGGCCCTCGCGAAGCTCTCTCAGCTATCATCTCAATTCGGACCAATGCTCAACTCGATCCTCGGTGCTCGCGGCGGCCTTCCAGGCGGACAGAACATCGACGAGCTTCTCCAGAAGATGGAGTCTCTGCGGGAGACTATTAGCGAGGTGAATACGCAGTTCAAGAACCCCGACATGACCACCTTTGTGTGTGTCTGCATCGCCGAATTCCTGTCGCTGTACGAGACCGAGCGTATGATCCAGGAACTCACAAGCTACGGTATCGATACCCATGCCATCGTGGTCAACCAGCTCCTGTTCCCCAAGGAAGGAAGTGGGTGCGAGCAATGCAATGCTCGCAGGAAGATGCAGAAGAAGTACCTTGAGCAAATCGAGGAGCTTTACGAAGATTTCAATGTTGTCCGGATGCCATTGCTGGTTGAGGAAGTTAGAGGAAAGGAGAAGCTGGAAAAGTCAGTCCCCAATCCCATGCTGGCTAAAAACAATGACTAACATGCTCTGCAGGTTCAGCGAGATGCTTGTGCACCCTTACGTTCCTCCCCAATAGACTACCCTAAACATGTTGCATCCATATGAAATCCTTAAGAATATAGTTGGGACGAGTTATGAAATGAATAGACAATAATGATTTGAGATCATGCTACTTTCTATGCTCAGGTTCAGACTAGTATTCAGTTACTGATCCTGACTCGAATGACTGACTGTAGAAAGTTTCTGCTCTCTCTTTTCATTTTCTCTCGTCTCTGTCTACACGCATCGGTGTACCCGCTGGCTTCTTTTGAGAGATTTGCCACAGCGCCTCACTTTGACTGTTTCCGAAAGATCGGCGAGGGGTACCCTTCATTTCACATACTGTCACGAAGTATCTCAGCCCCTCGAGCAAGCTCTTGTCTCCACTTGAAGCCCTATTGATGCTGTTCGAGATTTCCCTGAAGACGAATAACTCGGCAGCTCGGAACAAGAGCCCGACTTCCTAACACACACCAAATCTAAACAGCCCTTCTATTCCAGTGGTTGCCGCGTCAAATTGCTCAAAGTCAGGCGCAGGCATTACGTGGTTCTAAATCCATTGAATATCAAGCATGCTTGGAGTCGAGTGAATCCTGTTGCTTTGACGATTGCACGCCTTAATCTCGCTTCGTATCAACTTGAAAAGCCATTGAATTGGTGCAGGACTTAAGTCACTTAGATGAAAGTCTCTTGAGGTGATGTGCTGTTCTATAGGTGTGAGTTGCCATTAGTTTGATGAAGAAAGTTAGCCCAGTCAATCAAGTAGCGTGTGGACGTGATGAAGCTCAACAGATCAGCAGGTGCTGTCACAAAAAAATCGATGTCGTTGGGTGCAATGTGAATTGCTTATTCCAGTTGAGTGAGGCGAGTGATAGGCTGTGTAGTATCGACACTCCGACCAATTTGGATATGAATTAGAAGGACAGAATGTCTTTGCCGGCTGGAGTACTCCAGTTCGCCTTGATACGTGAACAGCGCAAGGTGGTCAGTAATTCCAGCCTTGATGTTCAAACGAGGCCGGATCCTTCGGTATCGCTCAACTAGGGCACTCGGTAGCCCCAGTTGCGAGAGATCTCCAAAGCAGGATCGTTCTCGGTGCCTGAAGCATATATGGGCCTTGTTCCAGGTAGTACCAGGCAGTTCGGTGATTCCTCGTTGGAGTGCTTGAGGATTAAGGTCTCGAAGTCGCCAAAGCAAGTGAGAATAGCGCCTCGTTTAGGATTGAATGACTCCAATCCGCCTTGGGCTTACATGGCTTGAAAAAAGCTCAATGGATTCGCTTTCTTCGCTTAGCTCCTCGAAAGAGGCAACCGCTCTCTTCATTTGGTTGAAGTGGAAATCGTATTCAAAGGTTACCCTCGGTACAAGCCACGATTGGACGGCAAGACTGGCAAGACATTTTTAGACAGATAGCTGCCTTGGCTGTCAAGCTGGATATGTCCGAGGTTCATGCTAAGCCCCTGATGAAGCACCAAAACACACGGTATCAGTAAGAGGCAAGTCTAGAAGCAGCAATGGCACTGTGATAGTGTGGCATCCTCGAACTGGTCCGAATAAAGTCGTCGTCGACCATGCGTCCCAACAGCCACAGTATGCAATGGTTGGCTGGTTGCTCTCCGGCACACATTGGTGGGTTAATGGCTGCATCTATCCAAGAAATAGCCAAACAAAATCAGCCGACGGGCTCTTCTCATGTACCTAGCTGGGTGGAGATGACTTAGGCCAAGCGGAAAGACTTGTAACCTTCTGCTTCAGACTGTTTCATAGGCCGCAGGGGCAGACCCTTGTTGGATTCATTGCATCGATGAGCGCTTAGGCATCGGCGGGTGAAGAGATGGACTTCCGGACGAGAATTCACCGAATTCAAAATCATCCTTCTGTTTTGTTGCTGAAGGGTCTCGGATAGTTTCTGCAGATTCTTCTTGAGAACGAAACCTAGGAAGTCCGTTTTCAAGATGGAGCCACCGATAAATATGAGTTGCGGGGAAGACTGCATGGAAGAAGTCAAGCATCGCTTCCTGAATCGGCCTTGTGCATACAACGCAGTGTTCTCCCTTTCGGTTCTGGATCATATAGTTGTTGTCAACTGGTCCACGCGTTCTTGCACTCGGCATGTCTATACCTTAGTTACCTACTGTCGGTGTCAGTCGAGAGAGTGAAGTTCCTCCTAAAATTCAACTGCTGTTTTGATTTGTCTAACATGCACTGGTTCTTTTCCAGATAGAAGAATGGGTCGAGCATGGAATTCCCTCAGGTCTGCGTACAACGAATCCACTGCGCATAATTCCTCTCGGATCTTACAACGATTATCAGTGGGGACCCCTCTGTTTACTGCGATCTCTGATCTCGGAATCCTAAGCGCCCCCATTGAGCTGGGGAAAGTTGGAAGAAGGTTTCGGAATGTGTTATAATAAATATTCTACTACCTGGACTTATCCTAGGATGGCAGCCCATGGAGCCACGACAGCATCCTAACAGACCAATTTGGTGCCGCATGTTCACCGCAATCTAGTCCAAGGATCTTGAATTGAGACGCACGATTAAGGAATAAGATCCTGGGCGCAGCGGGCTCGGAGCGCATGGCATGGGTGCAGCTGGCTTCGATTTGCGAACGGTATTAGTCTTCGTCAAAGTCAAGCCTCACTTTTGTTTTACCGGTGCGAAAAGGGGTGGAATCTCGTCCTCTCAAAGAGTGAGGCGGTTCTTCCGGGATCCGACGAGAGCAGCGAGCCAAATTGGCTTTTCAGCCGTCATGTCACTCTGCTCGTGACGGATACTCCTTTGAGGTTCTGGACTACAGTAAGTGTGATCTCGTCTGGAAGATTCTATAATGGTTGTAAATGGGAATGCTGATCAGCTTCACTAGCGAGTAGGATTGTATTGCAGCTGAGCATCTCGGACTTCAATCAATTCATTCGAACTCATGCAGACGATCTTCGTATTTATCTCATCGTTATCCCTTACATGAGTAAAGTCGGTCTAGGGCTATATATACACACGTCGTCCATTCATGTACCTGTTCGGTGCCATCATCACCTTTCCTAAACAGCCATCCTACGCGAGTATCCAATCCAGCTCATATACTTCCAAGCGTCGAATCTAGAACGTCAAACTCCTACGAAAATGTCACAGGTCCAGCAATATTGGCTACCAGGCTATGGTCTCTCAAGGCATATTGTGCTGGGCCATATCCAGTATTTCCTTGGACCGTCGGCAACTGTTAGACCCTATACTTACCAGGTAAAGGATGATTTAGTCGGAGAACGTCATAAATGGAAGAGTCTACCTAACTCGCGAACTTGATACAAACAGGGGCGCGAGGGCTATCTCATCAATGGCGTGCCTTTGACTCGGGTATCTTCTCCCTTCTGGCATTGCTTTCCTACTGCCCTGTAGCTAACAGGATTGCACAGGAACAAATCAACGATCTGGCCATCATGTCGCGGGAGTACGAACGGCAGGAGTCCCTTCGAATGACAGGAGATACCCTTGCACCCAATTCCTGCAGGGAGTCAGAGCCTTACATCAACGAGATAGTACCGGTGCGCACCTCGGGTCCTCGCAGGCAGCCCGTCGAGTACGGAGGGCGGCGTGGACAATGATTCCGAGTCATTCGATCCACAATAGACTTTCGTCGATTTAGAGCCAGTGATGTCTTTAAGCGTTTTCATTTATCTGTCTCCTGGCTTGTGCTTTTCACCATATACCCCAGTCGAGCGTGCCGGTCCATTTTTCACCTATTTCGTTCTATGCATTTCTGGTTGAGCTTCATCGTATCAAGACCGGCATTTTCGTTGCAAACATTACGTCGAATCCGTCTTTCGTTCGAACCAATCTCTAGATTTGAAACGGGCCATATTAACGACTGGCCTCGACTACGATTCGTTTTCCGGGTTGCTTTGGCTTTGATGTGGATCGGCTTCCTGCGTCCTAGAGAGCTTCTCTAATGGCCTCTTCCTTTCTACAAGTGCACGAGACACCCCTCTTGATATGCTCGTCTCATTTTTCACCGTCATCGTCACCAGAGGCGTCAAGCCAGCTGATAAGGCCATAGGCAATGAATGAAATACATGAATGACTTGAGGTAACCGGAAGGTTGATACTGAATTTCACTCATCTCTCTATAGACCATTCGTAACAGCATATATCAATGGATCAATCAGCATAGCACAAAGCTCTGAGACCGTGTGAAACAATATGACTCTCATCAATCGTTACAATCGGTCATTCGCCCGGCTCCAAAGTAGAATGCTAGAGTCCCGGAACACGGACGCGAGCTCGCTTCCCTTTTGGTTCTTCCCTCGCTTCTAGACCCGTAGAAATGTCAAATACTCAATCAACGGCCACTCGTTTTCTTTTCTCATCATCACAGAAACAAAAAGAGAGTCAAGCAGGAGGCCCAAGGGAGATATCTGAAACTAACAACATAAAATAGGGAGGAGGAATTACGGAGAACATGAAAAGTGGACCACCTGAACGCCAGCCTGATGCCACTCTGCTTGGTCCCACCACACAAGAAACCCACAGACCGTGGGAATTTTTATCATGAAGAGAACCATTCGGAGGAAGGAAAAAGGATGAATTTTGTTTTCGGGGCGTAAATCGAATTATTGACTTTATTTCGCAACAGCCGCGCTGTGAGAGAATAAACATTAGTAACTGTCAGTCTTGTGGATACAATAAGCTGACGAACCTCAGCACTTGTGTCCGGAAGAAAGCACCCTTGGTCTTCTCGATGACCTGCTGGTACACGGACTGGGGAGGGTGGTTCATGATCACGGTGCCCTCCTTGTAGTCGATCTTGGCATCAACACGTGTGTCGCGGATCAGGTTGACAATCCACTTCTCGCCCTCATCCTGGTTCAGGCCGAGACGGGTGGAAAGATCCCTAGTTTCCAATGTCAGTTTTCCATCGCCTTGTCATCCCACTTTACAATGCTGTTACATACTTGATATCAATCCGCTGGTGGATCTTGCAGTAGCTCTCGGAGATCAGGTGTCGGGCAGCCTCGACGAAGGCATCGGCGGTGGAAACAAGGAAGAAGTCACTCCGGAGCACATCCTCAGCCTCACCCAGCTTCTTCTGAGCCTCTTCGAAATCGAAATCAACGTAGAGAGCCTTGACGAAGTCGGTGATAGGGTCGTTGTACTCATAACCCTCCTGGCGCACAACACGGATCAAGTCCTTCAATTGCTTCTGGTATACACTGCTGCTCTTGTGTGCGCGGTTACGGTTGGTGATAACTGCCGCGGCAAGGTATCGCAGAATCCAGGGGCAGTTGGTCTGGATGGTGTTGATGTAGGCGGGGGAGAAGAAGAGATCGATCAGGACATCGCGAGCGGGATCGTGGTTGAAGAAGGGGAAAAGGGACCAGTGAATCAGCCAGGAGCGGTTCTGGAGCTGACCCAGAGGGTTGTTGAATAGACGGGTCTCGATCGAATCTTTGACCTTCTGGACTTCCTCCATCGCAGCCTCCCAGCTGGTGGTGAGGATCTCCGAAGCGAACTTACCCCATGTAGCCGAGGCGACCTTGTCGTTATCCGTCGAAAGAACACGGAACTGATACAAAAGTTCTGCCGCATTACCGTAGCTGCCGCAGCTGTACTGGAATCGGCCGTAGTCGTAAAGGCTGTTGACCATTTCAACGGTCACTCCGTGCTGTTCCTCGAGGAATTTCAAGTTGGCGACCTTGTCGCTTCGCAGGTTGGCCACGACGCTCTCATCCTGCAGCAGCTGAGTGATCTTGGCGCTCTCATCCTCGTACTGTTGCAACTTGGCGAGAACCTCCTCCCTCTTCTTCACAAACTCATCAGGAATGTTGTCGGAGTCGTTGATTTCCTTCCAGAGATTGGCAACATAGTCGGTCATGTTCGTGTGTTTCAAAAGCTCATACTTCGCACGGACAACCTCCTTCTCATCATCTTGGCCCGAACTGAATTCGAGCAGAGGAAAAACGAGGTGACGATCGAGATAGGGGATCAACTTGGGAAGCAGGTTGTATTGGTTGGCGATTTCTTCAGCGGTCTTGGGAGGGTGGGCCGCGGCACCACTGAGAAGAGTCTCAGCGGAAGGAGGAACGTTGGCCGCCATGTTGGTGTAGAATGACAGCAGAAAGAGAGGAAAGGGCGGGGGTATATGGAGTGGAGGAACAGCAGCGAGGACTGTGTTGAAGTCTCTCTCTCTTCTTTCGTCCCGTGCCAAAGTAAGTGTGCGGCGGTTTCTTTGCGCTGGCGAAAATGTGGGCGGGAGGGCTGGTGGTCGCGCTAGCCCGCTTTGAGACTAGCAGCAGGTCTCCGCGCAGAAAGCAAGAAATCGCATGTTGTAGGATGATGCTTGACATTATTTCTGTAGGACCTCTTCGATCATCCATCGCCTTCACTCCCCTGTGATAGAACCCATTTGTGGTCGGGGCTCATCATCACATCCGCTCGTCGGGATTGCCATAGTTTCATCCATTGCAGGCCCTTTTTTCATCACCAGAGCCGATGGCATCTTTTCTGCAGTCTCTGCCGGTCTGCTCGGCTGTTCGCAAGCAGTCGACCGCAGCTCCCCTCTACCTCAATGCTTCACAGTTGATCGCTTCATCGAGGACATGTAGCTCTTTCTCCACATTATCTTCACATTCTAGATCGATCTCATCTCGTAAGTCTCCATCAAATCCGCCCATTCCCTGCCTTTCTATCCATAAGCGAGCCATAGCAGAAATATGGACAGAAACAGGCAAGCAGGTGTGGGAATCAGATTGGACGTGATCGTACTGATTCGTGTCACTTAAGTTCACTCATTGAGATCAGCTCAACGCCTCAATTCAAAGCCTTCCGCCCATCAGTCTCGGACATTCCTGGTTCAGCTCAAACGGCAATCCCAGACTCTGAAAGAAAGCACTTCCGCAACACCAGGAGCCGTTCCTCCTCCTGGTGCAAATCTACAACTCACAAACCTCCCCTATTTCATTCGTCGCACAGCATCAAACCAGCTCCCCGTATACCTTGTCACAAAAGCCGGTGGTACCAAGCAGCAGACCAAGATTCAGAAGACGGAAGGTGATCTCGAAGCATTGAGGAGCGACCTTGCACGGTATCTCGGTCTTGAAAGCGGCGATCCTCGCTCGCCCAAAAGCCCGGACGTCACTATCAACCGTCTCAATGGCCACATTATTGTCAAGGTATGCCAGTGGATAGACCTCGCACGGTCCAGTGCTTTCTTTCTCCTCTATCATCCAATTGCTAATTGATACCACAACGTAGGGTTGGCGGAAGCCTGAGATTCAAAAGTTCCTTCTGGAGCGTAACTTTTAAGAAGTGATGTATCAGCTCTTTCCGCGTGAACGTTTGCCTCTCCGTACACCATATCTATCACCATCATCTACTCGATAATCGACTACCCATTTACATATCCCACGGAAAATACCTATTTCAGGCTGCAGCTTCAAAAGCACTACCGAAAGGACCGAAGAAGGGAAGTGGAAATGTTGTCATGCGAAGGGAAGGAGCCACTGAGAAATGCAAGATGAACAGGAACTGAATCTTTGATGGTTACATGAACGGTCTACTTGTTTACCGCGTTTCACTTTTCCTGGATCGTCATTTGATCGGTATATCGTTTCATGTCCCTATTTGCATTGTACTATTCTCTTGCTGGTGTCCGTGTTGCGGGTGTTTCATTGCTGTCTTTGAGGGCTCTGACTTCTGCTGTACTCTGGGGTTGTTGTCCTCTTTCTATCCTCTCCGCATCTGATCTCATCTCCGCCATTTCTCGGTCGTGTGGCTATTCTGTACTATTCAAACTCCGTGCATGTCCAATGATCCAGTCAAATCAGACGAAAAGACCTGTGCATCTGGAAATAATCAATGGTGACACGTAAAAGCAGTTTCAACATCTAGTATCCGTTCAAAACACAGACGAGGCTCTTGATACATCCTACAGGGTCATTTCATTTCCATTTTAGACATGATGACCAGTTGAATTTCTTGCTGAGACGCTTGTGGCCTCCCTTATAGAAAGCGGAGAGGACCAGGCCAACGTAGGTCATTACAAATGGAGAAGGAATGATTCGAGATGATGACAAGGATGGTGTATTTACCCATATAGACATCATGAATGATTCTTTTGCCCGAGGGTATTTTACAGTGATAGACAAAATGATACACACAATCACGCCCCACAATGTTTCTCCCACCGGCGCCGAACAGACACAACAAAGTCATGGAACAGGTAGGAGTGAGTCTTCATTGAGATCAGAAGAAGACATGACGAAAATGAACAAACTGGCATTGTAAGATGGCAAGGCCGCTGCGTTCGCTTGAATATCCAAAAAAAGGGAGGTTGAAGGAGGAAGCGGAGGAGGATTGCATTAGGGTTTAAACTCATTTCACTCAGCTAAACGAGCATAAGAGATCAGCTGCCGAACAACACCTGGATCAACATTGGGCATCAACAATGCACCGAGTAAGCTCTCTTTTTTCGGGATGATTCCAGACGGAAACTGCCGCGCGGAACTATTATCAGCGAGTTTTGACTTCTCTGCTAGTCGACACAGGATCGTTAAACCTCGATTGATGATAGAACTATACGCGGAGGCCTCCGCCTCCGCCTGGCCTCGGGCAGCATGGGACTGGCGGGAATTGGTATTAGGGGGAGGGACACGTTCAGTGCTCAGCAAACATGAGAGCCGCAGAAGATGTATAGCGAACCCATCGATTGATTCAAGCCATTGTTTGGCCAAGGTACCATCAGCAAACGAAGAAAGAATGTCGGCTGCCAATAATCCCTGCATGAGGAATACCTTGCGGGCGTCCGCTATGGCCAGGTGTTTTCGCAGTTGATCGGGGACTGGACAAATAGCTAATCCAAAAGCACGGGTCAGCAATTCATGCTGTGAACCGGGCGCACCATCACCGGAGAATATTGCTTTGAAGAACGTCCGGTTGGGATCATCTCTAGCCAGAAGCTTAGCTAAGCTGTCGACTGCGGTGGGTGTGTATTTGTGAATCGAGGCGTTGTACGATGTAAACATGATGCCGTCTGGACCCAACGTTGGGGCCGGAAATGGAGCAAAAGACAAAAGGAAGTGCAATAGACAAACGGCCTCCTCTTTGCTTGGTAACTGAATCACATGCGCCAAATTGCTTAAATAAATGACAGCGTCCTTCATGAAGTCCAATGTGTTCTGATGGGTTCGAAGAAGCATGTTTCGAGTCCCTAGGTATCGGATAATGGTTGATATGAACTGTACAACGGGGGCAGTTGACAGTAACCCAAAGTTCGACTCGGTAAAGGAAAGATTTCGCAATATTGTGGTGATGCATATGAGTCTGTCAACAGCCCGATCGAGCTCATATTCAAGGCTTCCAAACTCAGGAACATCGGCAAGCGAAGTCCATTCTGACTGGCATCCACGAGTTATCTCCTCGTACGAGGGCAGCAACATCACATCCGAAACCTCCACGGCATGTTCAGCAAGCAGGTCAGCTTGGTCCTCGGCACACTCGATCAAGCTATCAATCAGATCTTCGCAATTATCGAGCGAGATTTGGATGGCTGGTTCACAAGAGAGGGATACAAGAGTATCCAACGCCAGCCGCATCTCCGCATGAATACCAGATTTGATGCTCATGGTGAGCGCGTGAATGTCAATAACACCAAGCTCGGCAAAGGAAGGCACGTTTGGCTTCAACCTAGTTATTTCATCCCCAAGCTGGTACATTTCATCCAAAGCTATAGGACCGTGCAAGTTGCTCTCCGGCAAAACCATTGGTTTGAAAGGATCTTGTATCGGATGTTTCAAAGGTTGATCAGAGGGTTGCTCCAATGTCTTAGCGGACTTTCCCGGGATCGCCTCAGGAGGTTTTGTTGACTGCGCAGGGGACTGGTTTGGTAACTGACCTGTAGAATCCTGCGGGGTTGCTGGAGGCTGAGACTGGCGGGATACGCTTAGTCGATGCTGTTGTTGTTGTTTGTTCGACGCTTTGACTTGTGTCGGGGTCGCGAAGCCATTTGGAATGTTTTGCTGCGCATTGTTTGCTACCGACATGCTACTAGAAGAGGCATGTCCAACTTGCTGAGGTACTTCGAACCCTTGGCCCTGTTTGACTGTTGGGGACTGAAACTGGAGAGCCGAGGGATCGCTTGGTTGTCGCGGCAGTGAGTTTTGCTGCATTTGATCTGCAAATTGCTTCTGTTGCGTGCTGAGGAAAGCTTGCTCGTACGCAGCGAGGTTCCTTTGATAGTGCTCCCGGATCTCCTGTACAGCCATAGGAAACTGCATCGGAGGGAATTGAAGCTGCTGGGCTATTACAGGCCACATGTTTGCAGCGCTTATCTTCTTTGACCCACCCAGCTTCATGACCGTCGCGTAGAGCTGGACCAGATTGATAGGGCGACCACAAACGATGGGATTCGGGTCCAAAGGCAGACTGCGTGACATCATGAATTTCTGCAGCGACCTCATAAAACCTTCAGGATTGGGTGGTTTCGCCATATTTTGTTGCATTTGCCTGATGGCCGCCATTTGCTGAGGATTTGCCATCGCGTTCATTCCCGCTGCCACAGGGCGTCCTGCCATGGCAGGATTCATGTTCATAGAACGGCCTTGGCTCTGCATCTGCAACGCGTGCAGTCGCTGCTGTTGAGCGGCCATCGCCTGCTGATATTGTGGCATACTGCTAAAGTTCGCTTGCATCGGCGCTTGTACACCAGCAGAAGTCATCGTGGGAGCGGGTGAAAATTGCGGGCCCATCCCCTGAGGGAAAGGTTGACCTGGAATAAATGAGGTGTTCTGCGGCGTGTTGACTCTACTTGAATGATCCGACTGCGACGGGGACATATGAGGGCCGACATGATGGCCAGCGGGTGAAAATGGGCTGGGAGACGCCGTTCCCAGTCTCTGCACACCATGCTGGTCAAAGTCTTGCATGATGGGGGACTGGGTCACATTGGTCGGAGTTCCTTGCTGGAGATGTTGGTACGGGGCGGCATGGGAAGGGAATTGCTGTGCGCCATTCGCAGGCCCCTGGTAACCGGGGAAAGGCACTTGGTGAGGCGTCTGAGATCGCGATATAGAAAGCCCACCAGGCGCTTGCCTGGGTGACATTGAGAGACCATCCTCCGGTCGTGATCTCTTAGACGGAATCACCTGATTAGGGTTGTGGAATCCGGGGGAAGCATTTCGCGGTACTCCATTGAACATGCGCTGGAACTGATTGGGGTCTGGCGGCGTGGGAGATGCATGGAGAAATGCCGTAGATGGATCTATTGTCGTTTGATTAAAGGCACCATTGTCATGGCTCTGGAGGTTCGAGGCGTCGGCTAGCCAGGCATTCATGTCGTGTGGTCTTACCAACCCATCTGCAAGGCGATGATCGTCAGCGAATGTGACACACGCACAAAACAGGTTTGGTCATCATTAATAAGCAACTGTCGGTTTGCGACAAAATCGTCATGGAAAATCAATGATGGAACAGATGAGGACTATTGACAAGTTCATCACAGAAAGGGCAAGGAGGTGGCTCCAGACGCGTCGGGGCTTGTGGTGAGTCGCGCTTGACTCTGCGACACGAGCACTGAGAAGCAACGACCACACAGAACCGACCATCGGAAACTTTCGACGCAAGAGCTGCAAGTAATGAAGACGTGGAACCGGATCGGAACTGATGGCATAAAATAGGGCAAAAGTTTTGTACATACCGACAAGGCTGGATAACTTAGATGCCGACTCGCAAGCGTACGATTACACCGGTCCCGAAATAGCAGCGGTCGAGAGGCTTGAGAGATTGCAAGGAGGAGGATGGGAAGTCACGGGACTCCAGGCGCCGGAGCGCAAAGGCAGAAAAACAGAGATGGAGCTGTCGAAGAGAGGCTCAACCGTCAGTGTAAGTAAAGACGCAGCTAAGCTTTCACACCAGGATAAATAAAAAACGGTAACAACAACATAATACAAGAGCAATGATGACTTTGATCAATAAGACGAAATAATAAGCCAAACAAGCGCCGGAACTATGAGCACCACAGGATGGGGATCGCAACGTGTGTGACTGGTCCCGAAGAATGGCCGGATTGGGATCGCTAGTAGTGCGTGGCGACAGATGTGAAGTGTGTTCTGGACAAAGGAGGCACAATCCAATGGCATAAGACAAGTGGGTAGGTGGTATAACCGTATAAGTATCGAACGTACCAGATCCGAGTAAAGCAGTGCACAGGAGAGCCGTAATTTTATTTTATTTTAATGAAATGCCTTCCTGTATTTCGATGAGGGGAAAGGGGGGGCGCTTGAAAAGGCAGACAAAGTGGAGGCGTGGGAAGACAGGAATGGAACGGGCGCAAGAGGAGTGTTCAGCAGTAGCAGTCCAAAGATAAGAGAGATGGAAGGGATAATAATAATATTGAAACCAGACAAAAGAGGTACATACGGGTACTGGGGGTAAGGTAGTCTTCCAGTAAGTTATTTTACCAGCAGCAGCAACGAAAGAGAGGCCAGTCAGTTAGTCGGCAAAAGGGGGTCGAACAAAACGGCAGAAGAGAAGCAGCAAGAACAAGCAACGACCGATGCAACTGGGCTGATTAAGTAAGCACATCATGTGGAATGCCGCTGTTCCTCTTCCGGCAGTCCAGAGACTCCAGGGCAACATCATCTGCTCCTGAAAGTTGAAACTGTTAGATGAAAGCGATATGCTCTGGAATGAGAACCGATCTTAGGAGGAAGTAAATCTCCACGTTAAATTCATCTCCTGTCAAGTCCACTCTTCTTTTTAGAGTTTTGACTTCATCAGAAGGGTCCATATTGATCCCGTTGCTGCCAATCTCGGGTAAGTGGGGTTGGAAGCTACTGTATTTTAGCACCTGATATGGAGTAGATACTCCGTAGCAAGTGGGAGATAGACATTTTGTCAAGGTTGTTTGAACTTGTGACACCGAGTCTTGATCACTCAGGGTTGTTCCTGGATAGGGTGCTTTCTATCAGTCTCGTTTTGAGTATCATGGCATCATTTGATATTGGAGGCACTGAAGGATCCTGAATGTCATGCGCTGGCTGTGCACATTGCCCAATGCAAATCGCTAGGTCCCGGCCCTCCTGGGATATATGATCCCAATGTATACGGAGTATGACCGGGAGTTTCAGCAGCTGGTGGGGCTGTTATGACAATCATAGAGTCGATTATTGTAGAATCCAAGTCGATAGGAGGTCAAAGAAGAGGCTGATGACCAGCAGCTGGTATCGACTTCCAGTGGACTGGGAAGAGTTGATGCTATAGAAGTCAACAAGGTACAAAAATATGAGGTGAAGAACCATGGAAGAACGATGAGTCGCAGACGCAAAGGAACTAGATACTTCTTTATACTTCGAGGAAATGGGAATAATATAGGAATGCCCTAGTCATCCTGAAAGATGCCGAAAAATAATGGTCATACACCGTTATTTGCGCAATTTCGAGCAAGGTGACTGGTCAGGATATCAGTCAAGTACCCATCTGGATATATCCAGCCTCCAGGTGTCGACTTTTGAGCAATGAGTGCATTCCTCCTACGAGGTTGATCATCCCGACGATACATGCCTCGATATTTTCCCCTACTAAACCCCCACCCAAAGAAGCGAACTCGATTCATGACGATCACCAGTCCCAATCCCATAACCATTGCCTTTCGACTTTGGCCTTGACTTCTGTACTCCGCGGCAGATTACAGTCTCTTTCCACATAAATAGGCATAATTCTCCTTGGTGTTCCATTCTCACCTAGACACTTCGAACGACGGGCAATTGTGTAATATGATTGCCCACACAGGCTACAGTACTACTAGGAATAATCATTCCTCCAGGGGCGCATGTCTCATAGATACCCGACCGTATCCCGGTCTGTGCACTGTGAATTCTATGCGATTGTGAAGTCATTGGGAGCTCTGCAGGCAGATTCTTCGGGTACAACTCTCCTCCTCATGAATATAGGTGTCTTTTAGTTGCGTTTCGATCTCGTGCCGCGCTTTCGATGGTCATTAGCTGAAATTCCAGGTGCATACGTAGCATTCGAGAAACACTTCTAGGGGACATCGTGAGTCTCGAGTCTTAGCATAGGATTGCGTTCCTTGTCACTTGAGTTTTTGCTGGAAGAATCAGAGTCGGTACTGCGTACTCAGGCGATTAGGCTGTCTGGGTTGCTTCAAGTATCCTGAGGATCGACAAGCAGAAGGAGCTGTGGTCCGCAGTCCTGCCATTGCTCTGTCGTTAGAAATGGGTGAACGATGCATTTTTTTATTGGGCCAGTCCTGCTTATATGTCGGACGCTGAGCAGCCTGATTCATATATAATTCTAGGGAGCTAACTGGGCTGGACAGAATGGTCATGATCTCGCACATATTAAAAGCATGATAATATAGACATATATTTAGTAGACATATCTGCTTTCAAGGACCTAGATATACCCAAACGGACGAATTATGGACTTGATAAATTCAGATTCCGAGATGCTCGATAGCTCTCTTGCGGCGCCAAGCTATGCTGTCACGTGACCACAGCTTGAGCTCTTGGTAGGTTATGTGAGCCGGCCTTCATTCAAGTCAAAGCTCCAGTCGAGAAGGCGAACTCAATACATAAACCAACACCGCTTCTACTTGACGCAAGACTCATTCTTCCTAGTCTTTTTCTAAAAAAGCGATCAACCGACTTCTGCAGCCGTCCACGCCCAGTCTTCGAAACGCCTTTCTTGAATCATAATGGGAGACGTCGCTGTGGAGACTTCGGCGACCAACGTCACGCCTAGCAAGTCGGCGCCATTCGCTACCATCCCCAATATAGACTCTCTTGAAGGCACAGATACGGATGGAGGTGATGAGTATGCAACTTTGAAGAGACTTCAAAGACACTTAGAGTATGGCACCTACAACCCGAGAGCCTCAGAGTCGTTATCGTCAGGTAATAACCCAAAACAGATACATCCAGCTCCAAGAAGAGTACATTAAGGATGAACAAAGGTAAGTCGCAATCTATCCTTCATATTATTATCAACATCTGGGGTAGCTAATGGTCCGTCCGATTGCAGGAGTTTGAAACGAGAGCTCGTCCGCGCACAGGAGGAGATCAAACGGATACAGAGCGTGCCACTTGTTATCGGACAATTCATGGAAGCTATCGATCAGAAGTATGGCACCAAGAGGAATGATGAAGGGAGATATACTGACTGAATTCCTTAGCACCGGTATCGTGCAGTCGTCAACTGGCTCGAATTATGTCGTTCGCATCCTTTCCACACTCGACCGCGAGAAGCTCAAGCCATCCTCCTCCGTCGCCCTGCACCGTCATTCCAATGCCCTTGTCGATATTCTGCCTCCGGAGGCAGACTCCTCCATTGCCATGCTCGGCGAGAACGAAAAGCCTGATGTCACTTACGCTGACGTTGGTGGATTGGATATGCAGAAGCAGGAGATTAGGGAGGCTGTCGAGCTGCCATTGACACATTTCGACCTTTACAAACAGATTGGTGAGTCGGAGACATGGAGAGCGATGTCTAGTGCCGGTTTGCTTACGCTACTCAAGGTATTGATCCGCCTCGTGGTGTCCTACTGTACGGCCCTCCCGGTACTGGTAAGACGATGTTGGTCAAGGCTGTTGCAAACAGCACAACTGCCAGCTTCATTCGTGTGAACGGCTCGGAATTTGTCCAGAAATACTTGGGAGAAGGTCCTCGTATGGTTCGTGACGTGTTCAGAATGGCCCGTGAGAACTCACCTGCCATTATCTTCATTGACGAAATCGATGCAATTGCCACCAAACGTTTTGACGCCCAGACTGGTGCCGATCGTGAAGTCCAGCGTATTCTACTTGAGCTTCTCAATCAGATGGACGGTTTCGAGCAGACAAGCAATGTGAAGGTCATCATGGCCACCAACCGCGCGGATACTCTGGATCCGGCCCTCTTGCGTCCAGGTCGTCTGGATCGTAAGATTGAGTTTCCGTCGCTGCGTGACCGACGGGAGCGTCGACTGATTTTCACCACTATCGCATCAAAGATGTCTCTGTCCCCAGAGGTCGATCTGGATTCACTCATCGTACGAAACGAGCCACTCTCTGGTGCTGTTATTGCCGCCATCATGCAGGAAGCCGGACTACGTGCTGTTCGCAAGAACCGTTACAATATCATTCAGTCTGACCTCGAGGATGCCTATGCTGCTCAGGTCAAGACCGGCCAGGAAGCGGACAGGTTTGCTCTTCCCTGCATTCAAATCTGTCTCACCACCAGTTCTAATTATTGCGTTACAGGCTCGAATTCTACCGGTAGACTATGTACCCCGATGATTATGAGGTGGAAATGGGACCTGTGCATGGCGAAAGGATAATAATGGATTGAATCATCAACATTAGGGAATCTACATGTAGTACAGCGCATGATGCATTTTGGAGAAACAGTATTCTCCAGGATTTCAATCGTTTTGCCAGTAGTAGTACACGCGAGCGCCTTTACTAGGGCAAAAGGCAAGCACCGCCTGGACGTCGCTAATCTGAACTCTCGACTCAGACCCCGGTTCCGCAGAGACGTCCGCCGTTCCACCTTCGTGTTTTGTCCTTGTCTGTCCAAAACCAGGATATTATCGGGCATGCCGTCCTTACAACGCAAAGTGACTGGTACACCTAAAGGAAAGGGAAGAAATGTCGTGGGCAGAGATTACAGAATACTTTACTGATTATATCTACCTACTCCGTAGACAAAACCAGATTGTACCATCGCTGACGCCAAGATTGGCTTACCTTACTGGTAAGTAGGCACCAGCACTAAGAACTGCAGTTACATCATCAGCAAGTTACGGTACCAAGCACAGTACTAGCCATCTCGCAGACATCGCAATGGTAGATATATGACATCTATTGGGAGATACTTGAATACTAATTCACCATAAGAGTGGTAAGTTCAATAGAGATAGTAGGATGGGTTGTACCAGTCCATCAGGTGCCATACCTTGCCGTCGTACAGAGTACTCCGTACGTACGTACATAGCAACCAAGCCGGAAGTGCTTATCAATTGATCCGACTCCCGTGATGATCCCCTCCCCAGCCCCAGTGACGCAGTTGGATCACGCTGATTTGCCGATCCAAAGCAGGGGAGTCGCTCCGCAACCAGTCATCCGCATCACCTCCATTTCCCAGGCGTCAGCTCCCGTTCTACCTAACTATCTGCCTACCTCTTCGTCTCTTAACCATCTCTCTCTTCTCTCTTCATCGTCTCCATCATCAAAGGTTATACGTTCCTTCTGTGTTTTCAGTCCATTCTCTTCTGCTAGATCATTGTTTTCCCCCACTTCACCCGTCATGAAGTCCACCTCCTTGCTCACAGCCTCTGTGCTGTTGGGCTACGCCTCCGCCGAGGTCCACAAGCTGAAGCTTAACAAGGTTCCTCTCGACGAACAGCTTGTAAGTGACCATGAAAGCCCATCCGTTATGTCATGGTTTTGAAGCGAGACGCTGGGAAATTGATGAGGGCTAATGAAAAGCTGCAGTACACCCATAACATTGACGCTCATGTGCGCGCCCTGGGTCAGAAATACATGGGTATCCGTCCCAATGTCCACCAGGAGCTCCTGGAGGAGAACTCGCTCAATGATATGAGCCGCCACGATGTGTTGGTTGATAACTTTCTGAATGCACAATGTAAGGCATCAGAACTGAGCAGCAGCAATTTTCCCGTAGAATTACTAACACTCGTCTGGTAGACTTCTCCGAAATTTCGCTTGGCACTCCCCCCCAGAAGTTCAAGGTTGTCCTTGACACTGGTAGCTCGAACCTGTGGGTTCCTGGTTCAGACTGTAACTCCATCGCCTGCTTCCTGCACAGCAAGTACGACTCGTCTGCCTCGTCCACCTACAAGAAGAACGGTTCCGAGTTTTCCATCAAGTACGGATCCGGCGAGCTCAGCGGATTCGTGTCTCAGGACACACTCAGCATTGGTGATTTGAAGGTTGAGAAGCAGGACTTTGCTGAGGCTACCAACGAGCCCGGTCTTGCCTTTGCCTTTGGCCGGTTTGACGGTATTCTCGGATTGGGCTACGACACCATCTCCGTCAACAAGATCGTTCCTCCTTTCTACAACATGCTGAACCAGGGACTTCTGGATGAGCCCGTCTTCGCCTTCTACCTGGGAGATACAAACAAGGAAGGCGACAACTCCGAGGCCACCTTCGGTGGTGTTGACAAGGACCACTACACCGGTGAAATGATCAAGATTCCCCTCCGCCGAAAGGCGTACTGGGAAGTTGATTTCGATGCTATTGCTCTTGGTGACAATGTTGCTGAGCTTGAGAACACCGGTGTCATTCTCGACACCGGCACTTCTCTTATTGCCCTGCCATCCACTCTTGCTGACCTGCTGTAAGTTGTCAAAGTTTGTTTTTCATCATTGGAATCTTGCTTGTGCTGACTTCTTCTCTAGCAACAAGGAGATTGGTGCCAAGAAGGGCTTCACTGGTCAATATTCTATTGAATGCGACAAGCGTGACTCCCTGCCCGATCTCACCTTCACCTTGGCCGGTCACAACTTCACCATTGGCCCCTATGACTACACGCTGGAGGTCCAGGGCTCCTGCATCAGCTCCTTTATGGGCATGGACTTCCCCGAGCCAGTTGGTCCCCTTGCTATCCTGGGAGACGCTTTCCTGCGGAAGTGGTACAGCGTCTACGATCTTGGCAACAGCGCTGTGGGTCTGGCAAAGGCCAAGTAATGTAAGGTCGTGTTTGTTTGCAGCCGCTGCGCTATACCAACTGTGACAGAATGACGATACGTATATAGCTTCATTGCGGTAGCTTAGTCTGTTTTCAAGTCTTTACATCCTTGGGATTCGCTGCAGGAACATGAACAGATCGTGTCCTTCTTGCAGATACCTGCGATTCTTTGTTTTGCTTAATGGAGATTCTCATATTTGTAATCGATGCCTGATTTTTAGTCCAACTTTTGGTTTTGTTGCTTATCCATTGGATCCTATCGTTGATGCTATGCCCGGATTTTGCCGTATCAACGAAGAAGTACTAGCTGCACTGTGAACAAAGCATACGCTGGTAGGCAGGGGTGACAATGCGACCGCCTGGTGATAGGTATACCATTAACTGAGAGCGGCGAATTCGAGGAACAGATACATTTCTTGAGCAGGATCGATATGTGTGATTATGTATGATCCGGGTTCCTCTTTAGCATCACAATTCATGCTCTCTTGATCTCGTCTCATTCTCATACGGTCTGGGCCAGAAGCTATGTAAGCTAGACCCAAACAGGCATTTGCCGCCCCCGCTCGGCCACACGACTCGTTGACGAACTTGGGTGAGCCTAGTTTTGTTGCCTTGGCTTTCCGGCCTCTCTTTCTGCCTGCAACAACAACGGCGACCGTTTCTTTCATCTATCACCAACGCTCCGTTCTTTCATCCCATCTTTTTGTCGTTTACCCTCACTTTGACAGGAAACTAGCTTTATCACTTCGAATATAAGACTCACTTTTTTTGCGCCATCAATTCCAAGTCCAAAGTTGGACCGAGCCTGTTTCTGTATTGCTTTTGCGTCGCGTCATCTCGTGGCAATCGCCCGAGCTACATTGCTTCCCTCCTCTACGTCGCTCGGATCGGGTTTTCTTTGAGTCGCATCCTGCGACATACGTCTTGTAAACAACATTCTCTACTGTTACCACTTCTATACACATACCGTCGTCTGAATTTCCTCTCTTTCGCTGAGCGCTTCGGGTATGGATCCGTAGCGGTCAGGCATACTAGTTTCGCTCGCGATCGGAATCGCCCCTCGGCATCGTCCTTCCTTCTCATAATAGCTATATTATAGAAGGTAAGGGTCTACCGGGGTTGGATAAAAGAATAGCGAGAGGCAACCCCGCCTGTCCGACACAAGAGCATGCTTCTTCGGTTACCGCCCAGCCTCCATTACCCGATCACCGTCACGTCGCTGCTCAAACAGCCGGGCGACACGGTTGAGAGGGACGAGGCCTTGTTCTGGTATGTTTACCAGACAACCGTTACCGAGGGTGATGGGCTGGGCAACAAGGTCGAGGTTCAGCGCAAGTTTCCCACGAAGTTCGAGTCGACCGTTGATGGTGAAGTGGTTCAGTGGAAAATAGCCAAGGGAGATGTTATTGAAGTACCGTAAGTCCCACTTTGCGTTCGATCTTCATTCATATTTGGCACCCTCTATATGGGAAGAGGATGCGTGTCTGCGAGACCTGGTGCTGATATCCACTGTAGTATCGATGTTGTGGAGATTGACGAACCATGCGCCCACGAAGTTCAATTTGGAGGCCTTTGTGCCGAGTGTGGAAAGGATATGACCGAGTGAGTGCTATTGTGCTTAATTGTATAGGATACTGCCGAGATAACGAAAACTGACTTCTTTGGTTCACCTTCACGACAGGGCCTCATACAATACCGAGGTCATGGACTCCATGCGCGCCCCGATTCAGATGGTTCATGATAACACTGCCCTTACCGTGAGCGAAAAGGAAGCCACGCGTGTGGAGGAAGATGCGAAGCGTCGCTTGTTGGCGACCAAGAAGCTCTCTCTGGTCGTGGATTTGGATCAGACCATCATCCATGCCACAGTTGATCCTACTGTCGGAGAATGGATGGAAGACAAGGACAATCCCAATCACGAAGCTCTGAGCGACGTGCGAGCTTTTCAATTAGTTGATGACGGCCCGGGCATGCGCGGTTGCTGGTACTACGTCAAGCTGCGACCTGGGCTCGAGTCGTTCCTGCAGAATGTCTCAGAGCTTTTCGAGTTGCACATTTACACCATGGGTACTAGAGCCTACGCGCAACATATAGCTGGCATCATAGATCCGGACCGTAAGCTCTTCGGTGATCGCATCCTCAGCCGCGACGAGAGCGGGAGCCTGACGGCTAAGAATCTCCAGCGATTATTTCCGGTAGATACAAAGATGGTGGTCATCATTGACGACCGTGGCGACGTCTGGCGATGGAGCCCTAATCTGATCAAGGTTTCTCCCTACGATTTCTTTGTTGGGATTGGAGATATCAACTCCAGTTTCCTTCCGAAGAAGCAGGAGTTAGGGGGAGCCACCAAACCCGCGGAACAGGCAGTCAAAGGAACGAAGGAGTTACCGGTACAACAACATCCTGCGAATGGTGCAGTTGCCAAGCCTGCAGCTGAGGTTTCGACGCTGGAGCAACTAGTGACCATGGGCGGTGGGGACAACCCAAGATTACTGCAAGAGCAGAGCGTCGCGCAAGAGGAGACAATTATGCACCAGGTTGAGGACCGCCCATTGTTGCAGAAGCAGAAAGAGCTGGATGCGGAGGATGAGGCGGCAGAAAGCAGTGATTCTGCCTCGAGCATGGAAGACACTCAAGATTCGACCAGACACCGACATCATTTATTGGAGGATAACGATCGGGAACTCTTCCAACTGGAGGAACGACTGGAGCAGATACATAGGCATTTCTTCGAGGAGTATGATAAGAAGCGGTCGCGGGCGCTTGGCGGAAGAGTGGCAGCTCTGAGAGGAGAGCGGGCAACGTCCAAGGAGAAGGATATCGACCTGAAGTTGGTGCCGGATGTGAAGGACATCATGCCGCGGATCAAGCATCGTGTGCTTGGCGGGGTCGTCCTTGTTTTCTCTGGGGTACTCCCGCTGGGAACTGATACACAAAACGCCGACATTTCTCTCTGGGCTAAGAGTTTTGGGGCGGTCATTTCCACCAAAATCAATATGAGAACCACGCATCTAGTGGCTGGCCGGAATCGCACGGCGAAGGTCCGCGAGGCCACGCGGTATCCTAAAATCAAGATTGTGACCACTCAGTGGCTTTTGGATTCGCTAACTCAATGGAAACGACTGCAGGAGGAACCGTACCTGCTTCCTGTGCATCCTGATGATCGGGGCGAACCAATCTCACCTGGGTCAAAGGAGATTGAAAGCGGCTGGCTGTCATCATCAGACGGAGAAACGGGTGGATTCTGGACGGATGACGATGAGGCGTCGCCATTCACTGAGGAAATTCTGAAGTCCTCCGGGCTCACTGAGATGTCTCCTATCGGGTACGACGCTGAAGAGCAAGCTGCAGTGCACGACGAGCTTAAGGAGTTTCTGGGCAGCGATGACGAGAGCGAAAGTGACAGCGAAGTATCGCTCCTAGCGGATGAGGCAGGGACGACTGGCAAGAAGCGAAAGCGCGATGACGACTCTCAAGGCACAGATGAAGACGAGGCGGACAGTAGTCAAGGCGAAGAGGGAGAGATGGCCGGCTCGCGCCTGTCGCAGCGGATCAGACGGTCCTATGAGCGTAGTACAGGGCTCAAAGAGGTCGCCACGGCAGATAGCACGAGCACGGCGGAACTAGCCCACACCAGCCTGGCGAAGGAACGCGGTGGAGGCGATACGGATGAAGCGTTAAACGAGCCAGAGGAGCCCGCGGCGCGAGGGCAAGATGTCAGTTATCCCGAAGACCCGGTGGACGATGACGATGAACTGGAGCGGGAAATGTTGGCTGCATTGGAGGATGGAGACTACGATGCCAAGGCTGAGGAAGACATCGCAGCCGAGAATGGGTAGACGGGATCCAGTTGCCGATCTACGCACGCGGAATCTGTCTGTACATTACGGCAATTCTCTTCGATGCTTGTCTAAATTGATTTAATCTGCGGTTGCGATGCGACAGGGCATAGCGACGGCGTTTGGGCTACTTGATGTTTGATTCTGGGCGAAAATTGAGCCGGTGTTGAGAGTTACATAAGTGTATTGGACGATAGCTGTCTTGCCATGTAAGGATACAACAGAATGACATGAACATAGGGAGATGCAAAGTGCAGAGTCAAAGTCAAACAAAAACTGGAAATAAAAACGCCTTCCATGCATCATGCAGTGCCAGTAGGTATATCACATATCATATCAATCATATAGCATCGCATCGTGCCCATCAATCATATACATCGCGATTAACCTGCCAGGACATGACCATCATCCAGAGAAAGAAGATGGTATTGACCAGCTCAAACGCAAACGCAGTCTTCCAGCAATTACCTAGGGGTCGGGTCGTCAGTCATCAGCACCTCTCCCGCTCTCCAGCCCAAAAGCACTACTGAAAAACATGGAACTCAGGGACACAGGGACATACAAATGGTACTCTGCGTCAACCACGCCAAGGTATTGATATTATTCCCCGTGGACGGATTATCCACCACGTAGTTCTGACAGTTGTCGTTCACGTTACCCACCACCCCATACAGCTGCAGCGAGGTCTCGATCAACCCCGTCAGCCACAGCACGAACAGGATGAAACTCCCGATGATGATGACCCCGGGGAGGAGGAAGCGCTGCGCCGCGAGCAAGAGAATCAGGAAGATGAAGAAGACGCCTAGGCTGCCGCTTACGACCATGTAGGGGAAGAGCCTGTGTATATTTCTCGTTAGTCATTAGTTACTGGGTAGGCAGGGGTAAGGGGGCGGTACCATGGAGTCCCCAAGCGGAGCTGCGACTGCACGGCCATAAACCAGGCGAAGATGCCGAGGCAGATTGCGGAGGCGGAGAGCACGATGATGATCCAGATGTTGAGTTGGAGTTCGGGCCAGCGGTATCGGCGGCGGCGGTAGACGCGGACGGCCATTGTTGGTGGTGTTCGAGGAGGCCTAGGGATGAGGCATGGAGGAATCGGATCTATCTATCTCGTTTTTGCGATACACTCCGTAGGGCGTTTTCGACGATTTAATACCCCGTCGTTCTGTGAGGTGTGGAGGAAATAGTTGGGTGTCAACTGGCGACTGGCAACTGGCGACAGACCTGGCGAGACACTGAGAGATGAACGGAGACAGCGCATCGGCGCCGCAATCCCACGTTGAGGCCCGCTCGTGGATGATCGGGCTTGAGGACGGAGGAAGGACTTCTGGTATGGGAGGATGCTTGTTGGGTTGGTTGGTTGCTCTGTTTATGCGTTGTTCAGGGCGTTAGGTAAGCTGGTAGTTGCTGCATGACAGTAGCTGAAACAACAAGAAATCTGCTGATACTCCGTACTTTGATCTTTGGTTAATTGACTGTTCATAGTTATGATCATAATGATAGAAGAGCAAAACTCGTCGAAAATGGGTGGCAGGGAAGTATCTCCTTTCGTGGGTAAAGGGAGTTTCGATGTAAATAGCGGTGGCAGGAAATCTAGCAAAACCAGCGTCATTGGCTCGGGAGCTGACACGGGATCAACAGATACGATACATCATCAAGATCGAGTTATAAATACTTCAGACTTCACTCAAGAAGTAAGTGTACCTGACGATAATATTACCAGGGGAATTTTTTGATTAGCGGTCTACTCATTTGGCTGCATTTCATCAATTCATTCTAGCCTGGCGGCGGTCAGTCATGTCTATTCTAACCAATACATGTACTCGTCTAACCCGTTCATAACCATCAACCTGCCAAAAGTGGAAAAAAAAAAAAAGAAGAAGAAAGAGAGGAAATGAAACAAGACGAAATGCTATCACAGGAGTGTGTCTCCCAGTGCACAACGCACCAAAGAGCAACCAGCTCGGATAGTCTCTGAAGCACCGACCTCCTCCAGGCTGGGGTTGACCTCTACCAGATCCATGGCGACCAGGTTGCCAGTCTCATGAACACACTCGCAGATGAAGTCACCCTCACGCAGAGTCAATCCTCCACGGACGGGGGTGCCTGTGCTAGGGGCCCATTGGGGGTCCAAGGCATCAACGTCAAACGAGAGATGGATGGGGGTGTCGTTGCCGATGTGAGCCAGAGCCATTTCGACCACGCGGCCGATTCCGTGTCTACTACGGTCAGATACACTTCCCAAGATGGTCTATACACCGGAAAGAGGGGGAAAGAAAAACTCACCTGTCAATGTCATGCATGCTGAATGCCTTGATACCATGCTCCCGGAGCAGCTGCTTCTCGCCGCGGTCCACATCCCGCAGACCGATATACACCAGCTTGTTCTTGTTGATGATGTGCTCATCCTCCAACCACCCGAAGATATCCTTCTTGTCCTCCTGGGCCAGCCGCGTCAAGAAGGCCATGGGCATGCCGTGGATGTTCCCGCTGGGGCTCATCTCCGGCGTGTTGAGATCGGCATGCGCATCGACCCAGATGACCGCCATCTCGCGGCCCAGTCGCTCACGGATGGCCTTGGCCGTGCCGGAGATGGTGCCGATGGCGATCGAGTGGTCGCCGCCTAGGGTGAGGACGAACTTGCCGTCCTTGGCGTGGTCGTAGACCTGCTTGCTGAGCGTCTCAGTCACGACGCTCACGGCGCGCGGCTTCTTCATGCCCCGGTGGTCCGGGTCGCTCAAGGGAGTCAGGTTCTCGTAGTAGTGCACGGTGTCGTCATAGTGAACTTCGTAGCCCAGGTCGTCGCGGACTTGATTCAGAAGACCGGCTTCGATCAAGGCAAGCGGGGCTGCTTCAACGCCTAGTTTGCACTATACAGATAATGTTAGTTGAGGCCCTCGCTCAATTTCTTCTTCCGTGGAGGGAGTTGCGACAATGTATATGCAAGTAAGCGTCATACCTGACCACCGTTGAATCCGACAGCCACCACTCCCAGCTCATTTGGCTTGGTCAGGAATCTTTGCTTGATAGTCGACGGCGATGTCATTTTGAGAGTGAATGAAGAGGATTTAATTTGGATGAAGACCGAGGTGCAGAGCAATAGATCAAGAATTGATAAGGGAAAAAAAAAGTGCCGTTCTAGAAGGACTAAAGCGATAAGATTAAGATTGCGCGCAGTGGAGATCAGATCCGAGATGCCTCAGGCCGCAAGTCGCTTCGATGCTTCGAGTGTAACACTATTGATACCTTGGAAGATGGAAAAGGGGAGTGAAAAGCGACTTTCAAAATGAGAGAATCAAGTCAATTTATGTCTCATTCCTCCGACGACAGCCGTGGGGCCTTGCTGTCGTGAGAAAACAGGGCGAAAAGTGGCACACGAAGGTGATCGCTAAAAACTGCTTTTAGGGATCATGGATTTCCCCTAAGTACAGGTCCAGGAGAGATGCCCGCTTGGGGGCTTCAACCCACTCCACCCTCATATTTCTATGACCAATGGTATGGATTCATGCTTCTTTATCAGCAAAAGACGGGAATCTAAATACAACTCCCGCGATGATCATATTTGGGAATGCTACGTTGTCATATTGGTCCGACGGCCGGAGGATGACGGTGGTTAGTCCGCAGGATTTCCGATTCGAGTGATCGATAGAACTCGGTCCTTATCACGGAAGCTGAATGGTATCTTATGGCAGGGGGGTATCATTTATAGAATACATGCTATATAATTACACATTGTGAAGGGATCGAAGTGCGAGGTGCTACGGCTGATCCGACTTTCTGAGGATGAGCTCTCTCAGAATCTCATCCGCTTTCTGAGCTTCAACCCGGCCCTTTTCTCCCATGCGCATCATTTGTCCGACAAACCAGCCTAGCTTACCCAGCTGATTTTTGGCGCGGATCTGCTCGACCATCTGCGGGTTTTGACTGATGGCTGCTTCCGCCAAAGCAATGTACTCCTCCCGGGATAGCGGACGAAGGAGGAGATTCTCTTCCTCGAGGAGCTGAGGAACAGGTCGACGGTCCCCGTCAAAGACCATGACGAGCACCTGCTTGGCGGTGGCCCCCGTGATGCGTTTTCGCTGCAGCTGATCGATGATTTGCGCAAGGGTCTCAGCGGGTACTCGTTGCGCATCCCAGGCCAAGTACGTCTTGGCCCAGAGGCCTCCCAGCTCGTGCAGCACCCAGTTGCCAGCCACTCGTGCAAGGTCTGCACGAGTCTTGAGATCTTGGTCCTGCTGCAGGTTGCGCAGAATGTCCACCACATCCTGGTAGTATTCCAACCTCGCTCCGTCGTCCAGCTCAATCAATGGCTTTGCATCTTCGATCGAGAGTCCATACTCTGGGCCAGCCAGCATCTCGATCAACTCGTCCGGAGGCGTCGGGAGCGAGTCTCTCAGACCGGACACAATATCGTGGCCAATAATCAGCGGAGGCAGATCTGGGTCCGGCATATACCGATAGTCCACTTCGCCTTCTTTACCTCTGAGTTTCCGAGTCTCGGTGCTTCCGATAGTCCAACCTCGCGTCTCGCCTTCTATGACGCCTCCATTTTCGAGGACAGCAATCTGACGGTTCTTCTCCGCTATGACGGCGTCTTCGACCGCTTTGAAGCTGCTGAGGTTCTTAATCTCGGTGCGCTGACCCAGTCCACCGATCCCCCCGTACTGATGGGTGCCGGGAGCCTCGTCCCGGCGGCGAATTGAGACATTCACGTCCGCCCGCAGGCCTCCTAGTTCCATACCGGTAGTCACAGCACTGCAGGATTGTAGGATGGCTTGAATCTTCCGAACACATGCCGCGGCAGTGGCCGGGGTGTGGATCTGCGGCATGGTGATTATCTCAATGAGAGGATGGGATACTCGGTTGAAATCGAGGAGTTGAGTGGAGGGAGGATACTCCTGAGACTTGGCGGTGTCTTGTTCGAGCTGGATCTGTTTGATGCCGATGCGAACATGGTCGCCGTCCTCGGGTGCAATGCCGTCATGTTGAAATAGATCCACGTAGCCGTTCTTCGCAAAGGGTTCTATCTCTGTCAGATTGCAATCGCCATTGACTGAGGAGGAAAGAAAGCTACCGTAGTACTGGGTAATCTGATATCCCGCAGGTTGATCCTGATAGAAGTAGTGTTTTCGATCGAACCGACTGACTGGCTGAACGTCGCAGTTCAAGGCAATCGCAGCGCGCAGGGCGGGTAACAAAGTCGCAGCTTGGAATTCCTATCCACATTAGCCGCTTCCGGTAGTGCATAGTGCCAAATACGAACCGGCTGACTACCCGGAAATGCCAGGTCAAAGAGAGCGACATTTGAATTGGGGGTGTCGGTGTTCGACGTGGAGGCTCCTGCTCAACACAGGTCAGATAGTGCATTTTGAGCCAGGAAGGATAGGAATGTAGACTCGGCGTACTCGAAAATAGCTTGGTTTCTGTGTTCAACTGAGCATGAATCTCAATGCCAACAGTCAACTCCCACTTTTGCCGGGACGCCTCCTCGCTTTCCCTCCTCTGTCTCTTCTGAGCTTTTAGAGCCTTTGCGTCTTGTTTCAGCTGCTTCCGTAATGGTATGCGCTCCTGGGATTCGGTAGCTGATGTCTCTAGCGATCGACTGAAACGATGGGATGAGGTCCGTAGAGGGCTGTGCCGGAGGGAGCCAGACTGGGGGCCGCGACAACATGAGCCTCTAAGAAGGCGGGCAGCTCCGGGGCTTTGGCGAAGCCATTGTTGGAGCATGTGTGGGGGTGGGAGCGATGTAGTATAATAATATCTGGAGGATAGAGGTGCTGGCTTGTTGGTTGACTCGAGCCGCAATCAATCTCGAGCACTAGTCTAAGGAATAGCTGCGAATTGGATGGATGGACGAAATGTTGTCGATGTTGAAGCGGAATTTGCACGTCATGCAGTAATGGTATTACCCAGCATAGCAAACCACCGCAGCATAAAATTGTGAAACATTGGTATATTACGGTTCACCGCTGGGGTGTCGATCATTTTAGATGATAAGAAGTAATGATAGAAGTAGAATTTGAGAGTCAATCTCTGAATATGATCTTGATTTAGGTGAATATATGCAAGTCATTCATCTGAAGTCTCTCTTCCCATCCACAGACAGCTGGCGATGTCATCCACAAGGTTATCGGGCTGTAAACAACGAATCGTAGTGTTTCCCGATCCCTCCCACGATGGTTCATGTCTAAGTCTGCTGATCCGGTGGTGTTGCTCTCTGTCAGTCTTGCTCACTGGTCCAGAAGTCAAGCAAGACGAGATCATCATCTCGCACGGAGTCGTAGGGAAACTCCTGTGCATTCCGAGTCCCCACCCTCGTCTGGCTGCAAGGCATGGCCATCCCCGCCAGCCAACGCATCACTGCCTTTCTTTTCTTCTTCCGATAAATCAGAATTCATACAGAGTCATGCAGAACAGCGTCTATCCTTTGTCAGGGTCTGACAAGGCCCACTGCAGGAATCACCTCTTGCTGCTAATACGGAGTACTTGACCTCTGCATGCCATATTCCTCCTCTCCACCATCTATTGATCGTCTTGCAATGACCGGAACTGCAAAGTGCGATAACCGAGGAGAAAAGGAAAAGCAAAAATTAAGAGAAGGCCAAATAATCTGAGGTACACTTCTTGAAGATCGTCTTCCTATCTTGCGATCAGACACCACCCCTTCTCGTCAGCCTTTGGCGCTTGCTGGGATCGCCTGGGACGAATTGGACTCATCCACCCTCGGGGTTGCGAACTTGCGACAGGTCGCGACTAGGCGAAGCGCTTCTGTCTATCGAATGACTATTCAATATAGGTTCAACTCTATCCCAACTAACATCTCAAGAGTCAAAAGTGACGACTGCGCCATCAGTTATCGTTTCAGCTTGATCATCATTCCCGGGGCCGAACTCTTCTCAAGTAGCCCGAATTACCTTTGATCCTGAGGACTGCTGACCACACCAGCATACCTCCTTGTCGCTCAGGAAGTCATTATTTTCTCCTAATGGACCTGTGCATATGCATCGATCCTTATCAGCGACAGTCTCCAACTCGATAAATTCCAACTCTATTGCTGTTCCAAGAGAGATACACCCCACATTCTGTGCTACATTCTTCGTGTTCGTCTCGCCATAGAGAATTCCAGGCCATTCAAAACGGCCTTCGTCTCCCTTGATATGCCTCGAGTGCTGTCTCTTTCATCGATCACAACCCTTTGCTTCCTGTTCTCGTTGTCTTGGTGTCTTGAAGGAATGTCTTGAAAACCACCTCACTCGCGACTTCCTTGAAAGTTCCGAATCGAACTATTCACACATCGCAAACCGATCACAATGCCATTATATTCCAGTTCCAGTCGCTCCAAGAAGACAAATAGATCGTCGGCAGGTTCTGTCCTCTCTATGACCTCTCGGACCACGTCTAAAGGTTCCAAGTCTTCCGTAGAGAAAAAGGCCAAGAAAGAACATGCCCAGGTACAGCCTGGTGCACAGAAAGATGATGAACCAAGCCGGGACTACGCTCAGAAGACCCAGGTGGCTCTGAATTCGACGCGCAACTCGGCCGAACCAGACAAGAAGGCTCCCAACGTGTTTGAGTACCTCGACGACGATGAATCTTCAGATGATGCTAGCTCATCGTCCGATGCAGAAGAAAATGTGAGTGAGCCTTCCGGCCAGCCCTCGAACGTCCTCAACACCCACCCAAAACATACCCACCCTGGTCTCAACATCGATACCCGTGCCAACACTTTGTCGCAGACCCAGGCGCATAGACGAGCAAGCATCCGTAGTCAAGCATCGTCACTCAAGTCCAAGAGCTCGGCAAACTCACGGCAGCTACCGCAGGTCGATGTCTCTCCGTCTACAGTGCCACTGCACCTGCCACGAAATGTAGCAAATCGAAAACTCTCCTTAGAAGAGATATACAGCATTCCCGGCGCACTCCCCGACAGCTCAAATTCTACTGGCAACTTGAACTTGGATCTGACTACCTTGCCGGAGACATACTATCCTCCTCGAAATTCCTCTACGTCACATAGGCCTCCACTTCCCCCATCTCCTCCACGGAGCCCCAAGGAGGATCTTCATCGGGCCGGCAAGAGGTTTCGTCGAGGTACCAAGTCGTCGCACATACCTTCCGGTTACGGGCTTCTCTCCAGCCGGCTAAGTTCGTCCTCCGAGAGCAAGGAAACTCATCTTCCTCCTTTATACCGCCGGTTCGAAGATCTGAATCACCGCGTCCTCCTCTATCTCCAGGATGAGATTGCGCAAATGGAGGAAGATCTGAAAATTCTGGACGAGTACGAAGAGATGCATCGGGTCGCCACAGCCGAACGGGAGGGAACGAAGAAGTTGCCTGCTTCGAGACGCATGGATGCTCAAGCTCAGGTTTATTCATCCTTGCATTACAGACGGGTAGAGGTAATGGGAGCATTGATCCACAAGACGAAGCAATACAGTAAGATTTCAAATATATGCAACTTCCGCCGTCCCTTTGCTGACACGCTGTCTTCAGACAACGCCCTCGCGGCATATAGCCGAGTCCTGCAAACCATACCCAGCGCCTCAGATCAAGACATCGAGACCTACCGCACCTGGATGAATGAACATTCGCCCATCGTAACAGCCGAATCCCGGTTCCTAGACCACAGCAAAGACCTGATCTCCTTGTCCCCCCGCCGCGCAACCTATACAGCGCCCGTCTACTCCGCCATCATTATCGCCTCAGCCGCTATCATCCTCCCCTTACTAGCCTTCAGCATGATCTCCGAATTCTCAGGTCGTATCCTAGTCGTTGCCCTTGTTGGCGGTGCGGCTGCCGCGATAGCAACGAATTATTCGTCCGGTGCAGAGCACCTTGAGTCCCGCGATGGATGGAGGTCTGCAACATTGTACGTATCTAGCCCTTGCCCTTCCTTTCTGTCAATCCTGCCTCTTTTCTACCTATTTTTTCCTCGGTTGCCATCCCAAAGCAACGATTCCCAGCACCAGAAACTCATTTACTGTTCACAGATACTTTGGCTTCATGACCATAGCCGCCATGTTCATCCCTTGATTCCACCCATCACACGGCAGCAGTACAACGACTCGACCGTTTCCCTTTAGCTTTCGGGATAATGACCATTCTCGTCATCTCTTCCATCTGGATTGACCTCCAGGTCCTAAATACAGGGAAAGACTGAACAGAACAGAAAGAAACAGAACACGCCTTCGCAAACTGGCATTAAGAGGTAGTGTACCACCGGCAACTGGAAGCCTTGTATTCATAGACAGAACGATGTATACTACGGATGAGTGAATTCAGACAAAGACAGTATCATTTAATTTTCAAAAGTAGAGTAGAAGAGCTTGAATTGGATTGATAAAGCCGCAATTTCTAGAATTAGAGAACATGTCCACGTTCGACTCCCTCCCTACCGACCGGACAAAACCACCCAGACCATTCTTTGAAAGCATTCCGCGCCGATCGCTAAGAAAATCCATCCCAGAGCATAGGCAGACGGCAGTAGTTGTTGCGGGTAAAGCATTAAAAGGTAAAAAGAAAGGGACAACGAAGAGAAGATGAAAAGGCACTCAAGGAAGAACAGCAATCATTTAGCAAGTTACATATTTCACTCGGTGGTGAAATCGGTGATAATAACGTATGGTTGAAAGTAAACATGAAAACGGTCTCGAGTCTGATTTTCCAGGCGCCAATCTAACAAAAAGAAAGAAAAAAGGGAGAAATACAGTAAGGCATGCGCCATCCGAATCGAATCATCACTGTGTCACCGTAACCACGCCTCAAGAGTACTAAGATTAGCAAATGAGAAAAGAGCCGTCACGAAGGTACAGGAGTGCCATTCTGCTTGATAGCTGGCGTTATACTTCGGTCTTGAGAGCTGGCTTCCGTAGCGGGTTGAGGTGTTGAGCTCTGTCGGCTTTGCGCCGCTAATTGTGCTTTGTTCCGGTCCATCAATGCAGCCTGTTCAGCAGCACTCCGAGCATAAGTCATTGCAGCGGCAGAGTTGGAGTACGAATTTGGCGCCGGAGGAGCTTGGTTGGAAGGGTAATTGTAATTGGGTGGTTGCTGTTGCGAGACATACCGCTGCTGGGGGTTTGCAGAGCCTGGGGCCATGTATGGTGCCCGTGTCCGAGGGGTGGCATATGCTGGCTGCTTTTGCGGCGAGCCACTACGCCCTGCAGCATACTGCGGGGCGTATGCTCCAGGCTGTGCAGGCCTGGGTGCGTACGACTGCGGAGAAGCTTGAGCAGGCGGTAAGGCCTGCGGTGCCGTATAGGGGCTGTAGCCGTTGTGGCCCGGACGCTGGAACTGCTGAAGACTGGCCTGGTTATATTGCGGAGTAGGTTGTTGGTATCCCGGCACAAATCCGGGTCGCTGAGTAGGCGTTGCCGGAGGGCGAACATTAGCATAGGGCTGTTGAGGGCCTGGGGTATAAGGCCCTGAGGTCGAAGGCTGCCTTCCGCCGTAATACGGCTGGGGCGGCTGGAAACCAGCTTGCGGTTGCTGTACCCGAGCATTAGCAGCGTAGGCCCGCTGATTGTAACCTGCCTGATAGCTTCCAGAGCGGCTGGGTGTAGATGTTCGGTTCGGCCCAGTAGTCATCGGTGCCATCGCCGCCGCCCGCTCCTGCTGCAGCGTGAAGTCATCCTTCTCCATAGTGCCGTGATAGTCCGGATTATCGACCAAAATCTTTGCACTGATATTTAGTTCGGCTAGTTGATCACCATCCAACTTGGCAACGGCGTATGGCGGTAGATTTGAAACGAGAGCGGCAAGGCTGGATTTGAGTGTCTCATAGATACCCTGTTCTGCTGCAGACGCGTGAGATGGCGTGCCTTGGTCTGCTGCTGTCTCTTTGGGTTCACCACCTGGAGCTGGTATTTCCAGGTTGCGGATCTTCTGGTACGAGCTCAGCGTCTCCAGCAGCTCAGAGACATCGCGTAACAGGTCATCCATGCCCTTTGATTCTGTTTCTTCCTTTTCTTTCTCGGAAGTATGCGAGACATGATCAGCAAAGTCTTCAGGGTTGAATGACTTGACCATCTCTTCCAAAGTGCTTTCGTCCAATTCACCAATGTTGCCAGGTTGCTCTGTCAGCGATACTTCCTCAGGCTCCTCTGTGTACGTCTTGGCAAGTAGGGTGTACAAGCGTTTCGTCCCCCGTTTCCCCCACCATACCATGTCCTTTGAATCAGCTTGGACAATGGCTCCTGAGCTGTCAAACGAAGGTGCAAATGAAGAATACACGCCCTGCAAGAGAGACGCATCGTCATCTGTCCACAGAGCAGGATCCTCATGATATCTCTCGTCTCCGTGCGGCTGAGCAGATTGTTGCTTTTGCCGTCGATCCCAGTAAGAAGGGGATGAGGTGATTCCGCCATACTGGAGCCACTGGCCTGAAGGCAGAGGTGCAAGGCAATAATTATTGCGCTCGCCAGGGAAGGTTTTGTAGTTTGTGACTGCTTCGAATGGGTCAATCCAGCCTCCAGGAGCGGTACGAGAAGACGACCTGGCCCTGCGGGGCGGCTCTAATTGTGGCAGTGTTGGACGAGGTGTGAACACCTCGCCAAAGGTTCGCTTGGAATCTTTCGGCTTGTTCTCCTGGTTGTAAGCTGCAACTTTGGTGGTCGTGATACCATTGGGTAAGCCAATCTCGCGCAGAGGCGCTTGTACTTCCACATACTTCTCTGCTGCTGATTCACCAGAAGGCAGAGACACTTTGACGGATTTTTGCAAGCTGGAATAGAGCTGTTTCGGATTGGATGGGTTACCAAGAACAGTGAGAACCACATTGTCACTTCGAACTTCTGTGGTTGAGGGCGTTGGCTCTCCTGGAACCTCTGAGTCGTCTTCTGTGCTCTCCCTCTTGACGCTAGACTGGCCCACAGAAGCCTGACGCACAAGACTATTCAGAAGCTTTTTGAATGCCGCGATGCGATTTACCGTCTCTGTCAGGCGGCTCCCCTCGGTGGCTTCGACCCCACTATTTTGAGCTTTGCTCCTCTCGATTACGGCTGTGGAGGCCCTGTCGATATCACTCAGAAACTCAGAGAGAGTATTGTAACGATCCGACGCAACCCTCGCTTGTATGCTAGCACTTTCATCTTTCTCTCCTGATACTTTTGCGCGTTTCGAACGCGGCTTCGCAGGTGACGACGGGAGAGGGCAAGAGAGTAGCTGAAGTTCGGTATCATTCCTGGGACGCGTCAGTTAACTCGAGTGCGAGGGATCAACAAGGCATGGGTGATGCGCACTTGCTGAGGATCTCCACAAGATTACACAGCGTTTCGTGTAGCTTCATTCTCTCCTGAACCTGCGACTCAGAAGCACCTGCATCCTGGGCAGCGTGAACATCATGGCTCGATCCACGCTTTCGCTTTCCAGGCGTCGACAGTACAGGCGGATCTGGAGTCGCGGATTGAGGTTCGCCGTTGGTGGCGGGAATTGGAAGCGTCTCCCCGCCTTTGTCTGCGCTCATGGCTTCAAGTCCGGACTTGCGCCGTTTTGCTCCTTGAACGCGAGGACGAAAAATGACTTCGTTCCAGGAGTCGACCTAGGAGATTTTCGGGCGAATAAAAACCCGGAATCTGACCGCGACGCGAAGAGAGTACAGGATTTGAGTGAATGTTGAGACGAAAACCGGAACTGAGACCTTGAGTTCCTGAAAAGAATATCGGTGTTTGAGGCTGGCTCGATCTCCGATGCGCATGCGCCAATCGTTACAGGGCCGAGCGAAGGATAAGGGTCGCAACTCGTGCAGAGGAAAGTCGCGACTTTATCCCACGGTGGGACGAAAGGCACAGATACGGGGCAACGAGGATCCTCGAATTGTGGATGACTACAAGTAAAAAGGAGAGATATTGGGATTAAGAAAACGAAAACAACGACGACGCCTCGTTCTCGGACTGCAAAGGCGGGAGGGAGATTCACCAACTTGGGTAAAGAGGGAGATCCGGTCGATGCGCGCTAAAAACGTGACAGGCGCTCACGTGATGCAGCATTTCATTTTCCTTCCGGGTCCCAGAGTAACGAAGACTATACTATCTACTACTCCTCAACTTCCTACTAACGCATTTTAATTGATGCTCCTAACTGTGTCGGGAGGCTCCTTTGGTTCCGTTTCTGGCTCCTCAGCAGCCTCCTCATGACTCTCTTCATGGATGTCATCGGTCTTCAATCATGTTCCGAGCCGCTCGGGGGCCTCTCTGAGAACGGCGCATTTGATCAACAACCGTCCATGGCCAAAGGTATGAGGGGATGGATCTTTTTCTCACAGAGTAATGGCGATGTTTGAAGCTTTGCTAATGGTTCATTTCTTCCTATCAGGATTACTCCTCCAAAGTTTTTTCGCGTCCTACACACAAAACGAAGTGGCCTCGCAATGGCTTCCTGGATCCTGCGGGTCTTTTCCGGGAATACAGTTATACCAGCACTGCCGCCCCTGGAGAGCATGAACGGCCGATTGATGCAAATGGCGAGGAAGACCGTTGGCATGACTTCTGGAGCAGGGTCCGAAATCAGTCTCAATTGAGCCAATCGTTTTTACCTCCCGCGCCGAATCATCTATGCGGACGTAAGGAAAGCTCTTGCGAATCGGACAAATCACCGTCAATTGTCAATGAACATTCAAGCGAGCACGAGGCAACTTTGACAGGATACTCTGAAAATAAAGCGAAGCCTTCTCGAAATGCCGCGAAAGTGAAGAGGACACAATCTTCTCCTCTGACCCCTACGCAGTATCTACTCGATATTCTTCATAAATCTGCACACAGTGCCGAAGATGAACTCGGTCAGATGCAGCCTTTGAATCTCATTGTTAATGGTCATGGGAAACGGCAGAGAGAAACACTTCGCAAACACCCGAGATTATCGTTGCAGACCATTCTTGCGGATTGGATACGGTTTGTGGATCCGATCATGGGCCGGGAACATGGAGCACATTATGATACCGAAGCGACACCGGAGCTAGATGCCGTATTGCGACGGACCTTCCCTCCAAAAGTCATGGAGTATCTGACGGCACGTCATTGCAGCCCCAGCGATGTGCTGCTTTGGTCATGGATTCTCAGGAGCAACACCTCTCACGAAGCTACTCTCCGAATTTTGATGCTTGAGTCTGCTGAGGAAGTCAGACTCGGTTCCAGACGTCGGCTCATACCTCCGTTCATTCCCCTACTTCTCCTGCGGAGAAAAAATCTCGACGCGAAGACTTTTCGCTTGCTTCTAGTTTATTCCCTGCACATCATCACTGGCCGACGAATTCCGACTTTCGACATCTCCAAGCGCGCACAATACACTAACCAGGAGCTCGAGGACTGCCTCGACCAACAACAGACCGAACTCCTCATCGATCCTACTACGTGTTTCGCGTTCGTTACTCGTCTGCTCCGTCATGCTCGGGAAGTATGGCCACAGGCCCAGCTCACCATCGCGCGTGCCTTCGCATCCTATCTGACTCTGCTAAGAAACAGCCAAGGAATTTCAGAGAGCTCCAGACATCGGAGGAATCAGTTCATGGCTGACAAGTTCAACGCATGTCTCTGGCTGCTCTCGTTACCTTGCAAAGCGGGTCCTTTCAAGTTCGTTTCGGTACAGCAACAGGCTCAATTCGAACTTCTCAAGGCTATGGCTGGACACGATCCAGTCCTTCCGGTCACACGGCAAGGCTATCAAGGCATCATTGCTGTGCAATTGGCCCACAAGAAGACCTCCGCCGAACGGCAATCGGCAGACCTGAAGGCACCATCATGGCCACCGTGGAAGGAAGAAAAGCTTGGGATCGACTCTCAACGAGGGAACGAAGGAATGAAGAGTCGCGCTATGCGCGTGATGGCTCAAATGAGAGAGGCAGGCTACTCTCACACTCGCTGGGAAGAGGTTTCTGGCATCTTGGCAGGCTGGGACACGGACAAAAGCCCGACGGTTCAAACTAGGGCCTTGATGCGTCGGCCGCAACTGCTTCGTGGGCCTGCTGGAAGCAAGCCTGATCATCATGCAGTCTGGGTGGCCCGAATCCGCGCCACGCGCACGGTGCGGGAAGCTTGGGCCTGCTTTCTGTCATATCAAGACCAAGGCCTACCTCCACGAGCGAGTGTCTATGTCGCCATGGCCGAGAAATTGATTTTCCGGAGAAAAGCAATCGATAATGACTTCGACCATGTCAGTCATTCCCTACCAGGCGATGGCCTGGAAGTTTTCCCGGAACCTTCCTCCGCCCGCGATTTGATTTACGTACACACGGAGCCTCCTACCCTGGAAGAGCTTCTCAAACAGATGCTTTCCCAAGGTATTCGTCCATCCGGGAGATTTTTGGCTTTGCTTCTGCGATCTGCGCCGACGTTCAATCGCGGATTGGATTATCTCAGTTGCAGTGACTTGTCGAACGAACAAATCCAAGCTTTGTGCACTGTACGGGAACGTACATCGGACTATGATGCGTTGGATTCGAAGGTTTTGAACGAACTGCCGGACTATCTCTTCTCGTCTTTCATAGCCTTGCTTTGCAACTTTTCGAGTCTTGACTCCTTGCACCTGGAACGGCACGATATACGCACTGCAGATCTCTTCCCAATTATCATGGGTAATATTCATCCGAAACCGCCGAAAACCTCGACGTTGTATTCCAATCTTCATGCTTCAGGAGCAAGCGGTACCTTGCAGCCTCCCAAAACCTTGTCGCATGCGATTCAGTTGTTGAAAGTTCGAAAGTCCGGTTTCACCCCTTCGTGGATTCATCTCTTGACAGCGCTGAGCAAGGATCGCATTAGAACGCCATATCGAAGGATGAGCCGCAGTGCACAACGGGTGCTTGCTTGGTATGAGATGGTCGAGGTCGTCGGTTGGATGAAAGAGCGTGCAATCGAGCCTGGTCTGCAGGGGCATCAGGTCCTTTGTGCCAGCTTCTCAAAGGCTGTGATTGCAGGTTTGAAACATCCAAGCGCCGCAGAAGAGGGCCTGGCAATTGTTCATGAAGCAGCACGGCGAGGAAATATCAAACACTCCACGGTACTGCGTCCCCAGTTTGAGGACATGGTTCGGAGTGGACTTTGCATTCTCAAGGAACACTTCGACCAGCTTGTCCTTTCGGATCCGAAAACTGCCCCTTTCGGTGAGCGTCTGGTAGCCACTTGCGAGAGTGCTACGAGTCCCCCGGTGGCTATTCCTCCTATGCTTCACGTGCCTTCTCCTGCCGTTTTACACGCATTCGTCAGAGCGCTAGGGCTGGCTGGGGATCATGACGGCCTGCTGAAACTGATTCGGTGGATGAGCCAGAATGCTGCCACCCTCAAAGAGACGTCCGATGAGCATATGAACGGAGATCGCATGATGCGGCGTACTCTGGTTGCACTACGTGTGTTTCTCGAAGGATACAGAGGGAAACGACCTTGGGGCCCATCGGACGACTTGCCGTCGGTGTCAATGTCCGAGGGAGAAAAAGAACCATCTCTTTCCAACGATGTCTCAAATTCAGACGGGATCATGTCCGATTCGAAGCTGCAAGAGGCATATGATATCGTCGCGGCGACTCCGCTGTGGGATTCCTGGCCAAGCGATGATGAGGTCTGGGAGTATTTACACTGGGAACCTTAGCAAGTCTGTACATTAGCTTTCGTGTATATATTCATTTTCTTTTATTATGTTATATAGATGGTAGTCAATCACAATACGATACCCTTCCACTTGGAATGTTGACCATGCTAAAATTGATACCTTAATGATCGCTGCGCGCTTATCCGCGGCATGAACCTTTCCCCGCGTGTTGGAGAGACGTCTCCATCTTCATGTCCACCCCTTTGCTCAACCTTGCCTACTTCCACGGTCTTGACCTGAAATCCAATTGATATCTGAGAATGCCTCCCCGACTCCCACGACTCTCACCTGCTCTCTCGAGCTTCCCTCGCATCATCTCGCTTCGCGTTACCCTCTCCCGCTACAGCACCAGCAGCGACGATGCCGTCATCCAGACTCAACAAGTCCCCGCGCCGGGATCCGGCAGCATTCGCGTCCTGCTCCTGAACCGCCCAAAAGCCCGCAACGCCCTCTCCCGGACCCTCCTCGACAACCTGTCCAAGCAGATCCACTCCATCGCCGCCGAGGGCGGCACAGGTCCCACCCGCGCCCTGATCATCGCCAGCAACGCCGACGCCGCCTTCTGCGCAGGCGCGGACCTCAAAGAGCGAGCGAAGATGACCAAGGACGAGTAACGTACCCGGGGCCACGCACCACACACTGACCGTGCTGAAAAATCTTCCAGGACGAATGCATTCCTCGCCAAACTCCGCGGCACGTTCCACGACCTGGCCGCCCTCCAGATCCCCACCATCTCCGCCATCTCCTCCATGGCGCTGGGCGGCGGCCTCGAGCTCGCCCTCTGCACGCACCTGCGCGTCTTCGGCTCCTCGGCCATCGTCGGCTTGCCCGAGACCCGGCTGGCGATTATCCCCGGGGCGGGCGGCACGTATCGTCTCCCTGCGCTGATCGGGGTCAACCGCGCCCGGGACATGATCCTCACGGGCCGCCGGGTGTCGGGTCCCGAGGCGTACTTCCTGGGGCTTTGCGATCGGCTTGTGGAGATCCTGCCGGAGGAGGAAGAGAAGGCGGGTGCGGCGCGGGAGAAGGTGCTGCGCGAGAGTATCAAGCTTGCGCTGGATATCTGCGAGGGCGGCCCGATTGCCATCAAGCAGGCGATTCGGGCGGTCGGCGGGTATCAGCGTGGGGAGGCGGCGGAGAACGAGGCGTACAACGGGGTGATTGAGACGGAGGATCGGTACGAGGCGCTCATGGCTTTTGCGGAGAAGAGGAAGCCTGCGTTTCGGGGGAGGTAGTTCTACAAGAGGTCTACCGTTGTTCTATTTGCTAGTAGGGGGTAATCCATGCCATAACAACCGATTATTGGGTCTAACGTCAAGGAGAAGCATTAAACATAGATATGTTGATGGTACGATGCCGTGTAAGTCATCTAAGTAAGGCGGAGTCTCTTGCTTCGTCACGATTGCATCTCATCATGCTGCTTGGCATGGGATCCTGGAATCACAACGCTCTAAGACCCATGAATCAGTTAGACCGCCACATTCGGAGACTTTGTGCTGTATACGTACCGGACCAACAAACGTCTTCTTCTTCCCACCATACCACACCGCAAGGATCAAGATGACGATAATGACGAGAACAGGAGCCAGATAGTTCATATTGGACGGTGTGGGCGGCATGATCGTCGGAAAACAGAAGATGACCGTGTACAAGCCAACCCATAGACATGAGAATGCATTGACAAAGACCCCATATCGCCCTAGATTGAAGCAGCGGTCGACAAGGACATCCTCCCGTCCTCGGAATAGCAGGATGCCCTGCGGAATAACATACGTCACGTTCAGGGACAGGACGGACATCGAGACGATGCTGCTGAATGCCGTGCTGGACGCGATGTAGATCAGACCATACAGTGCCATCAGCACGGCACAGCTGACGGTCGAGGCGACGGGCGTCTGAAATCTAGGATGCACTGTGGCCAACGTGCTGGAACAGGGCAGCCCGTTGTCCCGGGCAAACGCCCAAGCCAGGCGACCGGATGTCGCGAGCCCGGCGAGCGTACCTCCAAAGGAGTTCACTAAAAGCCAGACGGTGAAAATGACGGCGGCATCTTTGCTACCCGTCGCTTGATGATACAAGGTCAGGATAGGCAGTTCGGACCGGACGATCTCCCCCAGGTCGACCGTCGAGAATAACGTGGCCACCACAAAAGGCAGAGTCGTTGCAATCCCGATCACTGGCGTTAGCCACATTACCCTGGGAATATTCCGGCCTGGATCGGGGACCTCCTGCAGAAGAGTCAGTCGATCCCAAGGTGATACTCGAATGCATGAGACATGCCTCAGCAATATGTGTCGCTGCGTCGGTGGCACAGAAAAGGTACATACAGGACCCGACTCCTATGAGGAACGAGAAGCCGTCGGACCATCCCGTCTCGTTCTCGTACTGGGTAAAAACAACGCTGGCCGGCTGCTTGCTTTTGCTCATTCCGAGCACCGTGGCGAGACACACGACAAAGGCAGACATGCTGCTCCAAAACATGAACACCTCCAGCCGCGGCAACCACTGGGCGAGGAGACAAACAACTGCCGTGGCCAGTGAAACAAGAGCAAGAAAGACAAGGTATGTCTGCCACTGCTTGGGTTGGTAGTCCTCATTCAGGAACGAGACGAGCGCAACCATCGCTTGAGCTTTTCATCGTAAGTTGAGCCTGCTGACACTCTCACAGGGACTCAGGACATACCGCACCAAATGGCGCCAGACACTGTGCCCAGGCACCAGGCAAGAGAGCTGAGCCATCCACATACAAAAGCACAGGGCGTCCGAGTCTTTGGCGACGAGACCATAAAGGTGAAGTGGTACTGTCCTCCGCTCGACGGGAAAGCAGATGCCAACTCGGCAAGGCCCAAGGCTGAGATAGCATATCAGAATCTGCCTACTAAAGAAAAAACTGAGCAACGCAGGCTTACTGATGATAGTGCACACGATCGCAGCCGCTATGATACCATAAAAAACGGCGGGCCCTCCGCCAGCAAGTAACGCAGTGGCGAAGGTCGCCGAATAACCAACCCAGGAGTTTGTGACAACATAAGCAAACGATAGAGCCGAGGTTGCAGAGAATTGCTGTGGGAGCTCCCTTTGATGGCCTCGCGCTTGCGACAAGGCATCGTCATCTGCCAGGACGCTTGCAGCACCGGACTTCTCAATCTCGGAAATGACCATGTTACAACTGCGTCTCCCGCGCTCGCGAAGGTATTGAAGCCTGCTGTACCGGCTGGCAAAGGCATCGCATTATATAAATTCTTTTATCAGCCTGAGAGTGGAATGAGGGACACAGCCAGGAGCTGGTATGGAGTATGAAGTAAGGGATATCAAGAGTGCGCACTCATCCGTATAGCTTTCTAATGATGCTTCATTCCACAGCCCTTTGATGCAGATAAGCCCCGAGAGGCTGGATTGTAAGTGTAACGAGACCTTTCTTCTCACCGCTACCTTGTAAAACGCGCCAGAGAGTCCAGATGTAGCACATTGTTCAACATTGATCGTGGCACAGAAAGCTTGGAGCCAGAAATTGATAGCTTCGATGGCACGCCGGACTTCTGAGGTGCTAAGCAGAGTGCATGGAATAAACACCTCGTTTCAGACACGCAAAATGGCCGAATGTTGACATCATGTCTGGTTCAGAGCCTCATATTCACATTGCAAGTGAATTTCCGATGTTGATGGCATGGACCAATACGTACAGATTTAAGGCATGTCTGGACCATGTATGCATGAGGCATAAATGGAAGAGACGTCGGGATGCTGATCTAACTTCCTCAAATGGAAGTATTTCAAACCACATAGAAGGTAGATCTCATCTGTCGGCCATGGCTCATCTCCATCATTCTCACATAACTGACCAACTAGCAGACTGCTTCGACTCAAGGGAGAAGTATCACTGGGTATGTTCAACTTCGGTCCACTGCCCCTTGCTGGACAATTTTCGGTGAGTATGAATAGTAGGTGTTTACTAGCTGCCAGCTGAGAGAAAGCAACAAGCATCCCCTCTGCCCCAGCTGATATCTACCTTCCGTCCAAGAAAAAATGCAGTAGCCTCGAGACATAGTGATGTATCACGCTTGTGGTCTGTTGTGGACCGGTAGCGCAGACCTCCAGAATGCTAAATGATTATGATCAAAGCATTGCAGAGTACAGGCTAAATCGACCAAGGTATCCATCTATTCTATCACTATGACTATTACCAGTAGATATGCATGCATCAACTCTCTTCCATAAAAAGGGGTATGCCAAACATCAAAAAAGAAAAGCAGGCATAGAAGCCCGCGGGAAGTGTAAACGCCTGCTGACAATGCGACTCTATCTCCCATCTTATATGCATGAAAATTGATCAAAAAGATCAAACTGCTGGATCACAATTCCGATATGAAAGTGCATGCTGACAGTGCCTAACTCCAACCTGTGTTCATATGCATTTGCATCAGTACCTGCCTGATGCTTTCTTTTTTTCTTCTTTCTCATCTCATTGCTCATTCATCCCAATCAAATTACAGATTCCAACTCGGCTTTGAAAGTCAGGGTGCAACGGGGAGCTGCCACTTCGTGCTCGTCGAATGTATGTTCCCTGTGTGGCTGCACCAGTCAAAGCATCCTGACTCTGTCGGATGAGAGGACCCGATCTATTCGAGTGATATAGTTGCCATGCGGCGCCGGAAACCTGATAGCCCCCGCCGCCCACTTCAAGCCTCTGCCGAGCGTCTCGCACATCTACTCGGTGGGCACCGAAGTGCAGAACCCCTTGGTCTTCGGGTGAGCTGACGCTTCCCAGACTTACTGGTTGCTGCACATCACTTATCCAGCCGCCAGTCCCAGAGAGCGTCTGTTGCTGCGGCATGTAGACCACGGAGTTGGATGGAATGGGGATGAGCCGCGGTGGAAGGCGCATGGGCTCTGGTTCTGGTTCTGGTGACCAGGACTGGTAAGACTGCCCCGAAGGCCCTCGTGACAATGGCTCCAAAGCGGGAGGCGGGTCGGATGTGTAACCAGCATTTCCGACTCCATCAGTGACAATCGAAACAGGTGGCGAGGCACCTGGCATGATGGCAGATGGGTGTGTGACTGGATGGTGGGGAGGCTGGAAGGGGGTGATTGGGCCGAAAGTGGCGGCCGACTGACCGACAGGCGGCGGGGCCGGCACGGTGCTCGCATTCAAGCGCCGTGAAACCGTGATTTCGATGTCATTTTCATATGGGAGTGGCTGTGGGCGAAATGTCAGAATCGACGGCGTACTGGCCGACATGTCCCTCAACGGCGCCGCTGCCATTGACGTGGATAATTGACGGTAGTGGTGGCGTGGATCCGGTGCAGTTCCCAAGTCCAGTGCGTTCAGCTGCTGTGTGAGAAGTCCTGGGCCTGGCTCACTGTAAGTGGATCGGCTCAATCGGTCTTCCTGGAAGCGTAGCTGTGGGATACTGGTTTCCAACGCTTCATCCGAAGATTTGCCTTCCAACGGCTTTGGGACGAGCAAACCCGGGCGATTCTCCTCCCCAGGTGACGACGAAGGCCGCTGTTTCGGTGATGACAAAGGAGCGGTTCTGGCCTCTGCGGCCCGCTTGGCTTTGGCGACAACGGCGGCCCATGTTCGATGAGCTTGCCCGGAAGGCAGATCTTCATAAGATCGGCGAGGGCTGGCACTCTGCACTGATGTCAGTGCTTCTGTGGCAGAGACGGAAGAACTACTGCGGCCTTTCTCCATGCTACTGCTTGACGCGCTCCTCCCTTCAACAGGGAATACCTTGAGCACGGGAGCTGCCGGTCTGGAGCCGTGGATGTGGTTTGGAAACTTTGAGCGCTGTTTGGGCTGCCTCTCCTTCCCAGGCTTAGGTTTCTGCGGCTTCTCTACCACCTGCCAGCCTTGATCGTCACGGGGCGGGCTTGGAGCATTCAATGGCTTTTCCGTTGCCTGGCTCATCTGCGAGAGTGAAGACGCTTCCATTTTCTGCCGATTGGCTCTGTCAGCCTCCTGTTCGTTACTCGATTCGCGAAAAATATGAGGGAGAAATGGGCTCAGGTTGAACCGGTGCGCCGTAGCGGGCAGCTCCTTCGGTGACTCAACCTTGGTCGATTCATCGCCGAGATCCCATGTCAGTTGCCTCGACGGGCTCTCATCGGAATCCGGCACGGACGATGAAGAGCTGCTTGATCTATCAAACACGGACCGGTGTTTGCGAATGGAGTCCTGCGAAGAATGCGGCGACAGGCGTTCGATTTCGTTGGAGATACTCCTCATCAGCTGTTTCAATTCGTTACGCGCTTCTTGAACGAGTTTCTCTTTTGATGCCCGTTTGGGGAAGTTCTCGATCAACCGGGATGCATGGGTTTCATATTCGCGGTAATCCTTAACCAGGCCATAATCGTCTACCTCTTCCATGCGCTTTCTCGCGTTCTCGTACGACTTGCAGAGAAGGCGGATGGCCACAACGAGCCATGATTCGTAGAAGCCGGCCTCGGCTTTGACGGCTCCAGAGCCTGACCCTGATTCAGGCACTGATCCGGCCGCAGATCCTGGTCGAGGCTCTAGCCTCGATGGTCGCTTCCTTTGCTCTTCATCCATTATTTTCAATTCGTCGCGGCAGAATCCCTGAACCACGCTATGGATCTTGATGACATCGATCGAACCCGCATTCTGGTAGACGGAGAAGCTGGCCTCCTGGCTACTACTCTCCGTTTGCGACTCTGATAGTTCGGGCACCACGGCTCTGGGGTCGAATATCAGTTCCTTCTCGGATTGCGGGGAGAGATCCTTCAGGACATAAGCATCGGACGTTCTCTCGATGAGACCGTACCGAATTAGAATTCCTAGAGTGGTGTCGATATCCCCGCGCTCCCCGGGCCTGCTGCTTGTGAGAATTTCGACATTCCAGGTCTCCAGAACTGACTTGCCCAGGTTGATCAGCCCAACCGGCACATGGTGTCCAAGGAAAGAGAGGAGATTTATCAGGTTCAGGGCCTCAAAATGGCCCATCCGGTAGAGGTCGTGCATAATACTAAGGAAGGGCTCCGCAAGCTTCTCATCGGTTAGATGCGAGTTAATATGATACCTTTCAATTGGCTTGGACGTCGCACTGAGGCGGTGACTGATCGCATGAATGGCAAGAGGCAGACACTCATAGTGCATGACCAGTTCAGTTGCCTTGCGGACCTGCTCTTTGGTGGGTCTCTTGATTCCCAAATCCTTGAACAAGAGCTTGCACGCATCTTCGACCGACAGAGGGGGGACTTGAAGGCAGTAAGGCTCATACAGGCGCTGTTTCTTCCGCAGTGTTCGATCCACCGAGGTGTAGATAATGCTGCATTGTCTGTTGAAAGGCAAAAACTGCTTGAAATGGTTCAGGTCATCTTCATGGTCGAAGCTGAGACCATCGAAGACAAGGAGCCACTCCTCTCGGGCTTGGAGCCAGTTGCGGACCACCTCTACATACTTCTGCGGTGCTTTGAAGTCGGGGCTTTCGAATTCAAGCTCGTCCGTTAGAGTCGCTGCCTGCGCGATGTCCCAGAAGCACTTGCATGTCGACTCTCGTGATTTCGCATCCACCCAGAATATGCCGCCGGGGAAGCAGTCGCGCTGAGTCCACACGTATTGTCTTGCCAGGTGAGACTTTCCGGCTCCAGGCCCACCGCATATCAAGACGGCTGCAAGGCGCTCAGCCCGCTTCTTAGCTCTGTATAACCGAGCGTGTAAGATATCCAGCTCTTTGGTCATGCCAACAAACGTGGCATTGGGATGGAAGCCTGCTGGCACCACAAATAGCGGCTCTCTCAGCGATGATCGTGACAAGGCAAGGTGCGTTGTGCTATTGGATGGGTCGGGATTGGGAGAATCAGCACCCCCTCCTTTCAAGGCAGGTCGATTTGCGGGATTTTCTAAGAGAGAGACAGAAAGTCAGCAATGGTCTGACTGAGAACACTATCTTGTTTGGCACAGCAATAACTATGTTACAGGAAAAAGCAATATTTCAAGCGCCGTAAGGTCAACAAAGCAAAGCAATCGAGTAAAGCAGGATTTTTTTTTCTTGTTTTCTTTCATTGCATCTCTCTCTCCCCCCCTTCTGACTAATCTCGCTTGTTGCTTGGAAGCAGGAGCAGGAAATGGCATGGAGGAACGAAGGGCCTGCGCGCTTCCTGGTTCAAGACCTTCCAATGCTGGGGATGAGTATGAGTTCAGAAGGGGAAAAGGAGATTGCTCTCATGGCGAGCCCAACGATTCATAATTCAAGTATCTGCAGGTTCCTCAATCTCATAATCCCGCATGGTAACAGAACCAGAGGACAGAGGCGAAAGAAGGAGAGGTTGATTCCTACCAGGTGTCTGAACGTTGTGCATGCTGGCTGACGGGCTGACGTTTTCTATACTAAAATGAGTAACGGCTATGGCTCTTTGCACATGATACATGGACATACCGTTGTTGAAGATTTCTTTCGCTTTGGTCTGCCGGATGACCAAGCGGGTCTTTTCTTCCTCGACCCATCTATCAAAGATGGTCAAGGGCGCATCACGCGAATATCGGAGCAAAGCTTCAGCGACGGCCTCAAAGCCGGGGGCATCCTCATCTTCAAATTTGCACATATGGCTGTGGTCCGCCTCGATGCCCATGCGCTCGACGCCTTCAAAGTAAGGAGCGGCAGAGCTTTCATCCACAATCAGTTCACGGGTGCCCTTGACGTCCGTGGATCGAGTCTCGTGGAAGAAATAGAGATGGAAACGGCTCATGATGTCGGCAAAGAGGCTGTTGATGTTCTGGAGCGTCTCATTGTTGGCCCTCAGTGCCTTGATGAGCTGCGGTGAAGACTCCATGACCTTCTTTGGCAGCACGGCGCTGCAGATGTTCTGCAGTAGCAGGCCCCATTTCGCAACGTCCGAGCCGTTGTGTGGGGTTCCCAGGAAGAGGATACCGTACGTGGAGACGAAGACCGATCGAAGGTGCTCAATCTTTTCATTCGAGACGCTCCTGCAGTGGATCAGGGCCCGTTTGACGACGAGGCCGCCCAGTGAATGGCAAACAAAGATGATGGGCCGATCCGGACATTGGCGAAGCTAGGAATCAGCGAGTTAGCGAGATCAAGGTAGAGGGACAATACGTAGGTAGCTTACATTGCGATTAGCAGCTAGGGTTGAGGCTAGGGTTTCGGCATGCTGATGGATGTGGTCCTTCGATGCTCCGTCCGTAAAGGAAGCCACATTGGCGTTATAGCCGTAAGTGAGTATCCGGACCTTGCAGGGCTCGAGCACTCCGGGCAGTAGATCTGCCGGCCAAAAAACGCGGGCGTCCTTTGTGGACCAGGTATTGTACGAATGGCCGTTGAGTCCATGCACAAAGACGATGTCGACCAGCGGCTTCTCCTTGGTGCAATAGACCTGAGTGAGACCGATCGTCTTGACCTTGGCAGCCCAGTCGGTCATTATGAGTCGAGGTGGACTAGCTAGCTAGCTAGCTCGTATCAGACGGGTGAGTTTTCGAGGGCAAGATTACGCAGGGATCATTGATTGTGTAGAAGATCATTAAAGAGATTCGATGGTGTTGAGATGGAGGTGAAAAAGGGGCATAATGAGAGGAGACAGTTGAGTGAGGGGAGATGAAGGAGCAGGCGGAGGGGGAGGCCATCTTAAATATAATAGCAGCTATGTTCTTGTTGCCGCGCCGATTGTGAAGGTAAGCAAAGCTCTTGTGATAGGTGGTTGAGGGTAGGGCCAGATGATAGATACTGCCGGCAAGGCTGTCGATCTGACCAGCCTTGACCCTTGAAGAATAGATCATTATCACTAATACCTAAGAAGTAAAGAGGACCGTCCTGGTGCCTGCGGATGGCAGATCCTGGTCACATTTGGGAGTCCCGTTCCCGTGAACAGCCCCGAGGCAGATCAGGCTGACGGTCCTGATTGGGGCAGGTCATGGGAGACCCCGTAAGGTAAAGAGTCATTCATCTTCAATTTGCTTTCGGATCGAAAATTCCGTACCTTTTTTACTGACTTCACCCGCCAGGCATGAAGTGCTGCCTACTAGAGTACCAGGGACGATATGAGAGTGCCCTGGAGGACCGGGGCAAAGAGCCCTGGTTCCCGCGCGGGAGGCGAAGCTAGTAAGTCTTAAGGCATCCACTCGCTTAGCAAAACACCATATAAAATAGATATACATTTTGAATAGGGTTATAAAGTAGAGACTCGCTGGTGAAGTCATAAAGATTATTCATGGTACAGATATTTGAGAAATCCATGGTACTATTTAATAGTCCTGAGGAATTCCTGGGGAGCCTAGCTGCCTAGGGCATAGAGAGAGCCTAGAATAGATGGGTCCATTATTTCTCACCAACAAGCACAATAATAATATTAATGCCTCTAGTATGAACCCTCAGCCACTTCCGGGCGTCTTACTTGCATCTAGTATGTAGTGCTAGAACCTGACTGGCGGATCTATCTTCAACGCAGGTACCCATAATTGATGCTACGTGGCTTTCAGTTTTGGCAGTACCGGACAGTAAGGTATCTGGCTGATAATCAGGAGAACCAGAATTGAGTATGACTCTACTTTTCTGGAGGTAGTAACTGAGCACAGAGTAGAGCGTGTCATGTAACGTTGGTACTGTGTTCCCTGCAGACACTGCCCTGTTTCTCTCCCATGACCTGCATATACCATGACTCAGAGTAACTCTGAAGCCTCTGATTGCGTATCTCAACCTTGGTACTGGATGCATCCTCAGACATCGACTTTGATTGTTCAATTTGAAATAAGTTGCTGATTCTTTTGGCAGGCTTTCTGTAACCCAGGTTATGCACTAATGCTCGCTGAATTGGTTCCTTCGATCTGGAAATACTGGTAGTAATTCGATTACCGACACAAGGTAAAACTTACCGTCTCTTCCAGACAAGAATGGAGGGCATCAAGATTAAGACGTGGCTGAGATAAAAGGAGGGAAGAAGATGTACTGATTTGGTGAGCACGACTTTAGTGTAGGACCGTACGGGCCAAGAGCCACTGTGGATAGCCCCTCCGTACAGTGGACCTTAGTGTCTATCAGGACCATCACTTTTATCACAAGGTATCCATTATCCTCTACTCCGTATACCATCGTCCTATTATCACCAGATATAACTTATCAGTATAAAGCAATACCCTACTTACAGGAGCTGTCAGGTTTGCCGAATGCAAGCGCTCCCCTACCTATGGGCACCTGCGTTGGAGATAGATCCGCCAGTCAGATTCCAGCCCTAGATGCAGCGGCTGAGTATTATCATTATGGATGCTTGAATTTATCTAGTTGTAGGGGTTAAAATAAGATACTAGTACCTGTCAAAGGTCCACTGTACTTTTGTGGATCCACGGCCGCCCGGGCTCCCATAATCCACAGCCCCATTCTGTGCCTACCTTAGTGCCTACTAGGGAGTAGGTAGGCTGAGGCAATGATACTTAGAACCAGCTTTCTTGCCCCAGCGGCCCAGGGCACTCAGACTTCCCCGTAGGCAGCACTTCTGAGGTACCAGAGTTGAGTGCGAAGTCAGTTATGAGTCATAGGACCTTCTATATTTTTATACCTCTTGGTCAATCCTAAGGTACTCTAGCTATTCAGTTTGTATGACTGCTCAGTCACTTAAGGGAGGATTCTCCCTTATTCACTATCATGATGCTCGTCTCACTCTTCTAGACTCCCTACAGAGCACAAATTGATAGAATCTTTATCAAGGCAAAGCTTGCTGTAGATGGGTTGGCTTTGAGGGCTACATGTCAATATCTTCGCACAGCATCATAGGGGCAAGGCAATCCTCAATTGAGTTGATATGATCGCCCTAGACCCTGACTACCAAGCACTACCGATCCTCGCGCACCAGATTCCGAAACGGATTCGTCTCATCCTGCTCTTCCTCCTCCGCCGAAGGAATCGTCCTTTTGACCCGGCATGGACTCCCCATTGCCACGGAGAAGGGCGGAATATCCTTGGTGACGATGGAGCCAGCGCCGATCGTCGAACCCTGCCCGATCCTGACGCCAGGCAGAATCACGACATTCGCGCCAATCCAGCAGTCGTCCTCGATGAAGACGGGATGGCCGAATTCCACAAACTTCCGCCGCGACAGGATACTCGTGTCGTGGCCGGCGGTTATGATGCTGACGTTCGTTCCTATCTGCACCCGGTCCCCAATGACGACGAGGCTGGTGTCCAGGACAGTGAGACTGATACTGTCAGTTTTGATCCAGCGTATCCAACCGGAGACGACGAATCGACGCGCGACATGGACATGGACATGGACATATACATACTTCCAATTGACGAAACAGTCCTTGCCGATGATGATGTTGCATCCGTAGTCTGGCATGAACGGTGGCTCGATAAAGGTGCCGTCGCCCACCTTGCCGACCACGCGCCGAAGCAGCTCGATCCTCTTCTCGTAGATCTGATCGTAGGGCACCGTTTTCGTGTCCAGGCTGTTGTAGTCGGCTGCCAGCCCGCGACACCGGTGACGGGCCTCGAGCAGTTTGGGGGTGTTGGGGTTGTACATCATGCCGGAGACCATGCGCTCGTATTCCTCGCACATGGGAACATCTTTCAGTTCGCGGGCGAGAGCGATGATCTCGGGCCGCTTTTCGGTGGCGGCCATTATGTCGTGTTGGGTACCGGCCTGGTTTTGCCGTGTGTATGAAGTGGTTGTTGGGGTTCAGTTTGGGGATCAGGCTGAGTTCATATACTTGGAGGTGGAGACAGGTGGCTTTCAGAAGACAACTCAACTAGCTTGCTTATTTAACAAGTCGAGGTCGGCTCTGATCTGATGGATATATGCGCCGTTGTACAACTGAATGCTGAGATGATTGTCCGATGATTCGCCGGCGTCGATCACGTTTGTGGTGATGATTCGTTCGGGACAGAGCGGAGCCCGCGCGTGCTGGGTAAATTGCCTTTTAGAGTAATATATTCAACTGCCCAGTGGAGACATTTCAAGGTCCATTATCCATACAAGCACTCAACACTTGCTCCGGCGCAGACTTTTGTAGTTCCGGCTGCAATGTTATGCTCAAGTTGTATACTGAAGTAAATTGTGTATTTTCTCTCAAAGATCATGCACGACAGAATCGATGACGTTTATGTGGATATCTTCCAGTGGCATGCATAGCTCCGATCTAATCATTGTACTTAATCTCAAAGCTATATCTGTCATCGTAGTGCATATCCCAATAGCCATCCCATATAGCCTTGGTTACTGGTCCAACCTCTCCCCCATTCACCGGCTTCCCATCCAACCAAGTGATAGGCATGACGCCTCCCGCCGTCGTACACATAAAGATCTCATCGCAGTTATACGCCAATTCGACCGGCACCATTTCAAGCCGCACCTCAATCCCCTTCGCTTTCGCAACCTCCATCACACTGCGGCGCGTTATGCCCTCTAGCACCCCACGGTCAGGGGTATACAACTTCCCATCCTTGACCAGGACGATGTTGAACCCGGAACCCTCCGTCAGGTGCGCATCACCGTCCGTCAGGAACGGGTACATGGCACCCCGATCCGTCGCCTCGAACATCCCCCGCATGAGATCCCCCCACTGCAGATTCTTGATCGTCGGGTCAATGGCACCGGGGGGCACGCGGCGCACCGTGCGCGCGATGACAGCCCGCCCCCCACCGCCTCGCTGTTCCTCCGGCTCCGAAACCCAGATATAGGGCTGCACGAACATATAGAGGTTATTGGCGATCTCCTCGGACCGCGCGCCGCGAATCCACTTCAGTCCGCGCGTTACCATTACCTCGACAAAGGCATCGCGGAGGCCGCTTTTCACCACCATATCCACCAGGATCTGCTTGACCTGGTCGCGGGGTAAGGCGAGCTTGAGCCGGAGTTTCGCGCAGCTGGCCTCTAGACGCTTGAGGTGGTCGTCCAGTCGGAAGAAGCGCCCGTCCCAGACGGAGGGGACGTCGTAGGTGAGGTCGCTGTGCAGGAAGCCCTGGTCCAGTAGCGGGATGCGAGCTTCAGCTAGAGGGACGAGCTCCCCTTCTACCCAAGCGATTCCCTGGGTGTAGGGGTTTTTGCTGGCCTCAAGTACGGCCTGTCGTGCGCCGTAGCCAGCAAAGACTTTGCCCATGGATGTCATCGTGATAGATGTGACTGTTGGATCTGTTTCTTGGTCTGATTGAGACAAATAAGCTGAAACGAGCTTAGATAGGATTCAGGCTGATGAATTCGAGAGCCTAGGAATATATCACAAGTGAGGAGTACCGATCGATTCGTGATAGTATTCATCAAGACCCAGCAGAGTCATGTGAAAGTGTGCAAATAACCTCAGTGGGTAAATGCTGGATCAGGAAACTCAGCGCACATCATAGCGTTGAAGAAATTATCGATCTCTCTTGTCAAACGGTTTGATATGCACCTCTTCGCCAAGTATCTCGAAGGGTGCTAAAAGATGGAGAAGATGCTGAAGATATTATTCAGTCACTGACAACTTCTTGACCCTTAGTCGAGACGGTAAGTAAGGCAGACATCATCCTTACCATGAACCATATTCCGGTCTCGCTGACGGAGCCGGTGTCGCCTTCTATGTCCGAGAAGCCTCAATACAATAATTCATAGCATAAAAGCATATGCTTGGCGATTAGGGCATTAAATACGCCTCTCACTGAACCGTAACAGACTACATGCCATTCCGTGACTTATTTCCTCGCTAATTAATGCATCAAGAGTATCACCAGCTCTGCAAACAGCAGAATGGTTTACGGACCTGCTCTAGCGCGGTCCATGGTTCAAAGGCGTACCAGACATAACATCTGCTTTAACATTGCAGCTCTCACTCGCGAGCACATGAAGAAACCTCGGTCCAACGGGAAAGTCGTCCTCATACTGACCTGTACTAGCCCATAGGCTCAACGCCTACAAGACCAGTTCAGGGACAGGCTGTAATCATCAAAATGAAGCAGGTCATTGACGCCGAGGCGTGCTATGTGGCTGGGTTAGATACTGCAGGTATGTAGCAAGAAAAGAGCCGTTTCAATGTAGGTCGAATATAGACAATATCCGAACAACCTCTTGCTGCCTTTGCTATTAAAGCGTTGACCTAGAGGGCTTACGGATTCAATCCCCTTGACCTTACTTGAGCTGGACGGATTCGCAGATGAGTTATCCATCAAAACCTCTCAATGAAAAGGGGAAATTTGTCATTCAGTAAGAATAATGCTTATACAGAGCAGATGAAGCTGCCAGGACAACGTATACTGCAAATAGACTTGTGAGTCTTGCGATAGCTGAGATTTGCCTCATGCGGCGCAGTCGCACCAAAGGCACTGAACACTTGCAAACAGGCAATCATCAGGAATTTTTGACCAGTTTCTGGGTACCATCAGATTGAGAGTGCGGAGGGCCCGGATCCTCGATTTCCAAAGGGGCATCGGGTGTCTTCTTACGAGAATGAAGAACCTTTTCGTATACTGGTTGCTCTTCCTCCTTCAACCCTGATCCCGACGGGTCTCTCCGTATCAGGAAATGCTCTACCCTAGCCTGGGATGATCCCATTTGCTTGACGGTAGCCTCCCTTCGCCCAGTAAGTAATCGCATCGACTCCTCGTTGAGCCCCCGAAGTCTTTCCTCATACCCCGTACTCAGCTGGCCAATCCAGGAGGCTTGCACAGCACTTCCGAAAAGGACCAGAAGAAAGATGAACGTCACAAAGGTCCGATGGTCGACGATCTGTTGCTGTTTCGGCTGATGGCGGTTATACCATTTCTCCCAGTCCTCCCATGTCGCATTGGCGTAGATAGGGTGGTAGTCACCCGATGCTGTTCTGGACCAGGAGGACTGTGTGTGGGGTCCTCGTGAGGGATGGAGACTCCAGCCGGTACCGAATTGATCGTAGGCTGCTCGCTTCGTTGGATCCGATAGAATCTCATGAGCTGCTACGATGAGATGATACCGCTGGAGTCGCACCTCAGGTGTGAGGTGTCTACAGAGCGGGTGATCATTGCACGGTCGGTCCGGGTGGTAGATCTTCACCAAATCGTAGAAGCGGCTCTTCGAGTATGGAGCGCCTCGGTCTTGTTTGAACACATCATAGGGCGTGAAACACGAAGAGGCGGGCCATGAAAGATCCTTATCATGAAGTTCGTGTGCAGTTGCGTATAGTCTGTGGGACGGGAAGCACCATGGTCGACCTCTGGCCGAGCGTGAGGCGGGTGGCGGGGAGGAAGAGGACGGAATCAGCAGTTGGAGACCACCGTAGCAAAGGGTATTGGGTTTCTTGAGCATGGCGGCCGCATTTTCAAAGGAGAGAACACAGCATGTTCCTCCGTAAAGATAGATAATGATGCAGTGATAAAATCTCAGTTCAATAATCTGTCGGTTTGTGATCGAATGAAGATGCTCAATCTTCCCCGATTCCCAGCGATGGGTCACGTGGGGGGACCCATAGCTCCCTTACTTTCCTCATCTGTCGGGTACAACTTTTATGGATTGCTCTATGATCACTCGTTTCGGCAGTCCGACTGACCATGGCTGGATCACAAGAAGACTACCGCGAGAAAAGACGGCGCCGGTCGCCTTCTGAATCTGCACTTTCAGACAGAGACAATGATAGACGACGGCGTACGCGCGAAGGGCGCCGCGATGACCATCGAAGTTCTCGAAGAGACAGCTCCAGAAGACGGTCTTCCCGCAGTCCGCCGGGGAGAGATGGCCACCAACTAGATTATAACCGTGATCGTCGAGACCGCAGAGAAAGACGGGAAGAATCAGATGATCGTCGCAGAAGACGAAGGTACCCATCTCAAGAACGAGGTCACCGCCGTCACCTTGACCGAGACTCGTACGACGATCGAGAGAGATCTTCGCGAAAATATCGAAGCCGATCGCGTTCTCACTCGCCAGCTGGACGCTCACGAAGCCCGGAGTCGCGGGCCCTTCCCCGATCCAAGGCTCCCCTCCCTTCTCAGAACGACGCATATACATCATCAGAGGTTGCGCGGAGAGGGGAATCATCGGCACCGCCGCCGGAAAAGGAGAAACCCAATTTTGGAAACACTGGTCGCTTAGCTGCTGAAACCAATACTGTCAACGTCAACGGAGGTACGGTTGTTCTCAAGTACCATGAGCCCCCGGAAGCGCGCAAGCCTCCTGCGAAAGAACCCTGGCGACTCTACGTGTTTAAAGGAGAAGATTTACTCGAGGTAGTGGAGCTGGGAGAGCGCAGCTGCTGGTTGATCGGAAGAGAGCGCCTTGTGGTTGATTTCCCGCTGGATCACCCTAGCTGCTCCAAGCAGCATGCGGCCATTCAATTTCGATTCGTCGAGAAGAGGAACGAATTCGGAGATCGAATCGGAAAGGTCAAACCGTATCTCATCGACCTGGAGAGCGCCAATGGCTCCCATGTAAATGGGGATACGATTCCAGCCGGGCGCTACCTTGAATTGCGAGACAAGGACGTCCTCAAGTTTGGCTTGAGCTCGAGAGAATATGTTCTCATGCTACCTCAGCCAGATTGATTGACAGTACGATATGATCTGATTCATAAAGGTTGGTTGTACGATAGTTCACATCATAACAAAAGGCCTACTCGCGATGACTGAGGATCGAGGCTCAGCAAGGAACATGAATCATAACGACGTGGTCATTGTACTTTGTCATGGAATATGCTATTAAACATCATGAGATCGGTGAAAAAGGAAACCATCCAGTGCGTCAGTTGATCATCAATCTGACCCTTGGCTTCTATCATTATTTTGATTCTCTCATTCCGCCGACGCAGTTTGAGTTGCGCTTCACATGTTGCCCATCTCCTTTGCCTTGCCCTTGGCCTCACCATATACCTCCTTAGCTTTACCCTTGGTCGCGCCAAGAGTCTCCTCGGCCTTACCCTTACTCTCCCCTGCGTATTCCGAGGCCTCGCCCTTCATCCGCTCCTTCATTCCCTCCGCCTTGTGCTTGGCTTCCTCAGTCTTGTGCTTGGCTTCCTCAGTCGAGCTTCCCACCGTCTGCTTGAGCTTCTCAGTCGCGTGCTCTGCATCGCATTAGCATACATTGTGGCCCTTCCATAGTGGCAAACACATACCGCCCTTGTCGATACCCTTCACAATATTATCAGAAATAACTCTGTCCGCCTTCTTCAATGTGTCTTTGGTTGCCTCCACAGGACCCTTCTCGTTCTTGGGTGTCGAGGAGATGAATCTGGTGCCGACAGCAGTGAATGCAGGAGTGGTTGTGCGAACAGCAGCGACCCGAGCGGTCAGGGGAGCGAAGCGTGCGAGAGAAGACATTTTGTATTGTAGTGCTGGTTGTATGATTGATTGATTCAGAAGGTAGTTTGATAGGCGACAATTAAGGTGATAAAGGTGGATGGAATGTTTCTGAGCGTAGAAGGACCAGTAAGAATGTGATCAAGGACTTTGCCTCCTGGTATATATACCCTTTCCAGGCCATCTTGTAGGCCGAACGACGTCATCATGGACGGCTGTTGAGCTTCACTTTCCATTACGTCGATACACCATCAGTTCGTTGCCGGATCCGGTTTAGCGGGGCTGGGATCAAGGCATCTCCAAACCTATCATGTTTATGGGTGCCTAAGGCATCTATCTTATTGATTCTCGAGTCTCGACTTGACAGTAATATCACTCTGATTATTCTCGTCATCTAATTGACTAAATCCTCAATTCAGATCACTCTCTTGTCATCTACTTCTTGGGCATACTACTACAGCAACCTCCCTCCCCACACCTAGTCAACCTCTACAGCTGTGACACCGAAAGCACCGCTCTAAGTCAGAAGCTAACTCAACGTGCAACACGCCTTGTCCTCTCTCAGTTTGCGCTCCTCTGAGGCCATCGGGTATACGAGGCTTGATTAGGCTATGAAGCTCTTTCTCCAAGAGCTTCGATGACTCGTCCTCTCTAGATCCCTGGACCGTACACAACCAGGAAACAGTTGATGATACGAATCCAAGGATGGCACAGTCCTAGAAAGCTTGCAGCATGGTGATGCCCTTGACGGTCAACCGCTTTTCTTTGATATACTCTGTGACTGCACCAGTGAATGGAAGGGATCGATAGCCACGGCTACGGTTAAGGATTGACCTCGATTCATACGACTTTGCTCTGTCCGAATGTGCATGACAGACGTTCTACCATAGAGATGGCTTTCAATAACAGGTTATGTATTTCATTCTGCGATAGCGTGAGCTGTATCACTCAAGATCGAAGCATGGCATCTTCTCGTTGAGCTTCTGCCACAGACTACTTACTGTCCGCCGGCTGCTGCTCGTTCTTGAGCCAGAACTGAGAGATCATTTCCAGGCCACGGCTCAACCAGGGAGTCTCCAAGGTTGCATTTCTGTCAAAGCTGTGTTCACCATCCTGGGTATGGAGCATCACCCTGGTCTCAGGCGACTTCTCACGTAACAGCTCGACCAATGCTTTGGTGCCATCAATCGGCACGGCCGAATCCTGCTCTGCGTGGAAGATGAACAGTGGCGGAAATTGCAAGGTTCCAGCAGCAGCGAGATCTTCCACCCTCTCCAGAGGAAAGAGGCCACGATCTTCGGTTCCAAAGTATCCGAGGTACTGTCCATTCTGAATCATGGAAAATGCCATGATTAGTCGGGCTGGAGGTTCTCCTTCCGTGGGTTTCATGTTATCCTGTTGTTGTGACGCCCAAAGGCAATGCTCGGCCACTTCTTTCATTGAACTTTGGATTCCTACCATGTATTTGTTGCGATAATACTCGGCATAGAAGCGCGATCTCAAGTTCAACATGGGGGATGCGGCAATTACGGCCTGGATCTGCGAAGGATAGCTTAGGGCAAGCTGGACGGCCAGGTAACCGCCTGTTGATAAACCAGTTAGTCCATCCATTGTTCTCGATATCCTCGCAGAGTGGGAGGCTCACCAGCACCGTCGCCCATGGCCAGCACCTGATCGTGGTCCAGGCTGATATTAACCCCACTATTCTTCAGCAACAGATCTGCCCTGCCCTTGGAGAACCAGGCCCAGAAGTCATCCATATCTTCGAGGATGTCCTTTCCAGACGACTCTGGCAGGAGGCGGTAGTTAGGCGATATGATGACGGCTCCTTTGCTCGAGGCGAATTTCAGAATCCAGTCCGCGAACCAGGGTGGGTATCGGCTGTGGCCGGTGACCTGCAATTGTCAAGCAGTTGGCAAAAGAAGTATCTTAGGTGTTTGATTTGAAGGTCATGAAAACATACCAGGAACCCTCCATGGATTCGGACAATGACTGGAACCTTTCCAAGAGGCTTTGCCTCGAGCAGAGACTTGGGGATCATTACATCAGTCTGAATGGTCAAAGAACCATCTTCAGAAACCTTGTAGGTTGCAGTAATGATCTTGAATGGCCTGAATTTTCTAACTTTGTAGCGACGTCTGAGTGTATCACAGAACTCCCAGAAGGCAAGCGACATGGTTTTCGTGGAGGAATCACCCCCCAGAAAAGAGAAGGGAAAACTGAGCGACCGAGAGGATGAAAAGACAAGAAAGCCAAGGGAAGAGAAGAGGAAAAGCTTTTGGTGACTTGAAGGTCAGAGGGAGCAGGAGTTTTTATAGTGCTCAGAAGCCTCCTTGTGTGTGTGGCTCTCGCTTAAGGGGGGATTATTCACGATTCTGATATTGCAGTGTAAGCATGTATTAACGGTCAACATCGCGTTCTTCACAGATGCCACAGGAGGACTATGTTCTGCCCCTGATTTTCTTTCTCAGCTCGTTGTATATGATCTTCTCCAACCCGCCCGAGCAACAAATACAGCAGGATCTATCAAGATCGACTATCTGCGTGTTCATCTGCTTGAGAAGCAGTCAACATATGGTTCCTGTATAGAGAAGACACGGCAATACGACTCCGGGGTTCGATTGGAGGCAAATACCATCTGAGGCCGACTTATGCGATTCAAGTGGCCTACCAAAACATCTGGCTTGATGCAGAATCTCTGCTCTGTGCCCCGAGACTGCGAGGACGAGGTGGATAATAACTTAGTCGATCCGTGGTCGTCGCATCCATCCTTCCTGGTCGATGCATGTAGGCAAGATTTGCTTTTACCTTGCCGGTGAAAGAAGCTGATGTTTCCAATAACTGGTATATCAAGGATCGACCGGTGAGAGAAGCCTTTCAGGGAGAATCATTGATGCACTTAACGAGCTTAACACCCCAGTCAAGCACATGAAAACATGTCCCCATTGGTTCACCAACAGCCGAAGCGGTTCATAATCTCTAAGCCGGTAAATCATGCGAATCTACGAGTCGGTAACTCACAAATCGCCTTCTCCTCGAACCCATGCTCGATGAGGCTATCCTTGCGCCGGAGTATCGTGCCAGTGATGCCCTTGATGGATGAGGGTCGGGAATTTGCCATCTATCTCTATGATCCATTACAAGCAACATAAGGATGACTTATCTCAAGCTCTTGCAGCGGTATCAGGGAAGTACGAGATGATAAGGCAATGAGCGATGGAGTCTCGTCCCCACACGAGTTGCCTTTGAAAACCGCGAAGCGGTAAGGGGGCATGAAGAATAGTCAAAGCAGCGTATGCAGATGTGCTAATCATAAGTGAATCAGAAATCGGGATATGCAGGGGTATAAGTCATATATACAGACAAGAGGCCGCCACTCTGCAGGCTGGACTACAGTTTTGCCCTCTCGGTCCACAGCCGTTGAAGTTCCTTCTCACCTTCTAACCGCCAGTTCGCCGTCCTGCGCAGTAACCGATCTACCTCCTCATCACTCAAGGCCACGGCCTTCTCCAAGGGAATCTCCTTCATCGATCGCAACTTGAACCCGATATGCGTCAGATTCCCCGAACTTTTGACGCGGCCCGCCACCGCATGACGGCAGAAATCTCCCATGCCCTTGTAGAACCGCTGACCCGCAGGCGTGCCAACCATAACGAGACCGAAACAATGCGGCATGCCCTCGAACTGTTCCACGACCACAGGCACACCAACACGGTGCATCTTCCGCGCGAGAAGCAGATCCTCGTCCGTCAGCCCTTCCTCGCCGAGGGACATGAAGATAGGTGGGGCGTCTTTCCAGATCTCACCGCGGGAGGCGAGCGGCGAGACGAGCGGGTGCAGGATGGCGTTGGCGTTGACGAAGAAGTCGCCGCGGGGAGGACTGCATGGCCAGATCTCGTCTTCGGGGATGGGGAGTGGGACGTACGTCGTGTCGGGGGTTTGGGTGGGCGGGTCGAGGTAGTCGTAGCGCGCGTTGTGGACGACGGACGGCATGGACCTTGTGACGTCGCACCAGGGGGAGCTTGTCGCGACGCCTGCGGGCAGCTCGATGCGTACGTCCTCGCTGTGGAAGCGGACGGTGGGGGAGACGCGGCGGAGCGTCAGAAGGGTCTGAAGCAAAGCTAGCGATAGGTTGCCTCCGGCGGAATCGCCAGCCAGGATGATCTTGTTCGCTGGGACGGGGTCATGCAGCGATCCGGGGGGCGGCGCGAGGAGCGACAGATACGCGACCAAGGCGTCGACCAGCGCCGCGGGGAACGGATGCTGGGGCGCCAGACGGTATCGCACCGAGAGAACGGGGGCTCCTGTGTGCTTGGAGAGCTGCGATACGGGGACCCGATGTGTACACGGATCCATGAGACTGCCAAAACGATCAGTATGCACTCATTTCGTGACAGAACGACCGCGACTTACAAATACGCTCCTCCGTGAAAGTACAAGATGACCATATCCGCATCTGCGTCACTGCGCAACTTCCTGTACTTCTCCTCTTCCGACATATCAGGCTGTGGCGCGTTCTTGCCCACGCCCTTGCGATACCCAGTCCATTCGGCCTCGACAGGTCCAACTCCGGGAATATCATATGTCTCACCCCCCGACTTCAACTCCTCAATCGCTTTGATGACTGCATCCTGGACATCATTCTCCGGCTGAGGCAACGTGACCTTCGACACCCACATAGGACCCTTGATGCCCGGGTCGCGCATACTGCCCTTTTGCTGCTTGCTGACGGGAATCTTGAAGTTGATAAACGAGCGGATAATGGCGACTGTCAATTCGGTCCGAAGATCTTGTTTCCCAGAGACCGGGGACATATGAACTCCATGCAGGAGGACCGTCTTCAAAACGAGAGGAATCCTCACCAGCATCGCCTTCACAAGGTTGACGGGGTTATCGAGGGTGCTCATGGCGACCGATCCACTAACTCCTACAAACAATCACCGAGACCTTTGAATACAAAAAGAGAGCTGTTTTGCTCAAATAATGAATGAAAACGACTATTTACAAGAAAGGGAGGAGCAAGAAACGAAATTCTGCAGACGCCAGGGGTCGATCAGGATCTCAACTTCCAAGAATTAAGCAACTATGCGGGGACACTAGAATGCCTCGGTTCGCCTGTTTTATGAATGGTGGAGACTCTGGAGCAGATGCCGTCATTGTGCACTGGCTTTTTTGTGGTTAATACCCCTGTATGAGCACGGAAATTGCCATTTGATCGAGGAAGTTCTTGGGTTGTCCGCCATATGAACCCGAGATCTACCATATAGTGGATGGTGAGCTTGAACGCAGCTACGTGTGATACACGGATAAGCCTTGAATTACTGGCGTTCTGCAGCATTTCATCATTCCCGCCTAGGCCAACCTAGTTCCCCCAAAAAGATGAAGGATAAAGGATTGTCAGACAAGCACAATCATAGATGGTATGAAGATAGCTGATGAGAACCAAGCAAGATGTCCAGATACAGAATCTTAACGCCATTCGCTAACCGCTGTGCCATGGTACAAACCGACCATCAACGCCAGGAAACTATATGAAATCAGATAAAATGAAAAGAAGAAAAACCCCCGACTCCAGTTCATGCATTGGTTACAATAATTCGTCGTCGTCCATCGAGTCATCGTCCCACACATCTCGAGGCAACTCTTCCTCCAGCCTCGACTCTGGAACAGCTTCTGGCTTGTACACAGCTTCCGAAGTGTATCTGATCTCCTTGGCCGGCCATTGCCTGGCAAAGAACCCCGGAGTAGCCGTTGCGGTCACAGGCGAATGAGTAATTCGTGTGCCGTAGATACGGACCTCGCCAGAAAGGTTGAGTGTCCGCGGTGGCACGTCCACATACCCGTCCCAGAGACCCAGGAGCTGCGCTAGGAGCCTGATGAGCGCAATCCCAAGTGTCGCAACTGGTGCCAGAGCAGAAGAGAGATGAGACCAACGCCATAGCATCGTAGGAAGCACAAACGGAAATCGCGGCGCATCACGACGCAGACAGTTCCCTTCGCAAACGGGAGCAACAGTGGGATGGCAGTAGTAGTCGCACATGGTCGATTCAGAAACGAACCACAGGAGTGATAGCAGGAGGCACCAACCTAGTCGCGTAATCCGGATACGCCGCGAGATTGGATCTCGCCTCCACAAAAGAGGGAGCGGAATGGCAGCATAGATGCGGCCGTCATCTTGTGCGCCGCAAGTCTCGCATGTCTTACATGTATCGCGTGGCTTTCCCGCACGGGTGCGCTTCAACTGCGTATGAGCTTGGGAAGATGTCGGACGCGAAGAGATCTTTGGTATCTTGGGCATATTTTGTGTCATTTGTTCCTCAACGCCATCAATCTTCTTCTTCAAGGTGTCCTGGTTCTCTTCGAGCGACAGCAATTTCTCGCTTATCTTGTGATCATCCAAGTCCTCGTCGCCCTGGCTGCGCTCTAATCTTTCCATTACCGACTTCTCGTAGGCGGCATCCGCCTCTGGGTCGGCCTTAGCTTCATTAGACTGCTCGAGCAACAGTTCCTGGAGACTTTCGATCGTATCATCACCCACATCGAGGGTTTCTTTGTCGGCCTTGTGTTCTTGTATGACCGAATCGAGGGCGCTCTTGGGCAGATCGGGTTTGATGAGTGGTAGTTTCATCTTCTGCTCTCGTCCCTCACTCTTTTCTTGTTCCTCCCTTTGTCTTTCCACTTCTTTTGCCTTCTCTTCATTCTCTTTTCTCGCCTTTTCCTGCTCCTCCTCCATCCTTGCTTTCTCTCGCTCCTTTTCGCGCTCTCTCTCTTTCTCAGGCTCTCTCTCTTGCTGCTCTCGTTTGTTCCTATCCGCTTCCCGTTCTCTCTCCTGCATGAGTCTCTTGACCTCGGTCTCTGACTCTTCTTGCACCTCGGGAAAAACGGGTTTCGGCTCATTTGGCACGACCTGGGACTTGAAATCATTTGTGAGCTCCTCTGGCATCTTAGTGGTACGTTCGATAACGCGCTCAGTCATAGGAGTGTCTATCCAGGCGCCTGTCACGACAGGGGTTTTGTCATATATCCGACGCTGGCCACCCTTTGGTGCCTCGGGTGTCCTCAATTCCTCCGAATTTCGATTCTGGTCAGGACTCTCTCGTCTCGCAAGTCTGCGAATCAAGTCATGGGAGTCGCGCTTCGAGGGACTTGGCTTGGTGAAACTGGAATTCTTGTAGACCGTGACTGGAGTATTGGCAATAGGCTCCGGATTTCCTCCGATCGGCTTGTCGTCCTTATGTTCTGAGGACAACTTGTTTCGAGCGTCTGATAGGGGGATCCTGCTATACCTGTTCGATGCCGGCTCCTTGGATCGGCCGGGGCTGGTACGGAAGTCAAAATCGAACTTGGTCACAGGCGGCGACACATTGACAGGCCGCTCCGGCCTTTGCTCGGGTTCAGGCTCCGGTTCAGGTTCGGGTTCATCGCGTCGCTTTAATTTCCTGAGCCAGTCGGTATTGCGTTTCGCTCGGCTACCCCAAGTGGAAGGCACATTGAGCCCGTGCTGGAAAGTATCATCGTCTCCAGAGACTGGCTGATCCTCCTCCTCGCGCCGTTGAAGATTCTCCGCTGTCAAGGCATTCTTAGTGCCGCCGCGATTCGACAATACGGGGGAGTGGCTGGTCGTGGCTCGTCTCAAGCGCCGCTCATCCTGGATATGATCGGACAACCTTCGGCGGGGTGACTCGTCTTGAACCTCGTTCAGAAAGCTCGCATCAGAGGTCGTAAACACATCGTAATCTCGCGTGTAATAGCCTGATGAACGTCCAATCTTATCCTCCTGACCATAGGCATCATCTGGATCTAGATCGACCAGGCTATCCGCATCGTCTATCTGTCGATATGCCTCTGCAAGCTCGTTCGGCGGATTCGACTCGGGGGACCGGGCATTGTAAGTCTGGCGCCTTCTTCCAGGACTTGGCGTCCCTCTCGAATAAGGAACGGATGCCGCAATACCCTCATTCTCTGCCATCGTTGCGTAGCGCCCCGCTTTCCTGAACGCTCCTGTTAAGGTATTGGTCTGACTGAAATTCGTCCGATGCTGAGTGTTATATTTGTAGGATGGGGTGGGTATCCGGGACGCGTCAAAATCTTCAGCTGCACGAGAATTACCACGAGCTCGACTGAATGGTGAGCGCTGCTGTTGCTGCTCGTGCATGCGACGCGACGATGGCAGTCGGTCGGTGTTGCGCTCGGGGGTGGGCATGACGACAAACAGAGGGGGCCCTCGAGTGAATGGGCAACAATCCCTTCATTCACTATTTCTGCGACAATACGACGCGTTCCTTTTTCAAGAATGCGATAGCTGATAAATTGTGAGCAGCAAGTCAACAATTAATGCGGTCGAAACTCCAACATCGAGTTCCGTCCTGTAGACTCAAAGCGGTTTAGCGCTGCGGAGAAAGAACAACAGCGTCATTCTACGGAAATTCGAAATGATGATTCTATACAAATTACACCAAGCTTCGGTCCTCGCCCCAGGACCTGACGGTTGCTATTATTTATTCAAGATTCAGCTCTATTGAACTTGGAAAGTACATGGTATGCATGGTAACATCGCATCTTCCGTTTCATTGGTGTGCATCGACCTATTACTGACGGACATGTGACCGGGTCAGACGTCTTGATCATCGCGGTGATCGTGTGCCATGCGCATGGCTTCCTGATGCTTGAGAATTCAGACGAGAATATTTGCCAGATAACAGGGGAACCATCTGAAATATCTTGCATATATAGCCGTGGGAACACTCTACCGTGGCATTACCCCTAAACTCCAACAAGAGCACATCACAATGACCAAGTCTGCACGACGTTCCGGCAAGGGCAAGGCATCAGCATCGCGCTCTGCCTCGTCCTCCGGATCCTCAACTCCCAGCTCGCAAGCGGGCCCTCTTCCACCATTCTCCAAAGCGCCCGGCACCCTCCGGCCCTTCCTCGAGCCGCTCTCACCACAAGACGTCTACCTCATCCACATCGACACCTCCGCGCCAGACCTCAAGAAACAGACCTTCGCCATACCCGCCATAATCAATGCCGTGATCGTCGCCATCTTCGCCCTCCGCATCTACATGGTCCGTAACACCTACCCCGCCATGCTCGCCACGATGATCGGACTCACCAGCTCCGCGGGGGTAGACACCTCACGGCTCTCCTCAGCCGAAACAGCCAGCATCATCCTCCGCCGCACATTCAGCCTCATGATCGACTACTTTCTCATAACAATCTTCCTATCCTGGCCGATCCGCTTCACCCGCGGACCCGTGCAATGGCGCCGCAAAATCGGCTTCCAGGACCGCGAAATCATCGTCCGCCGCAGCCAGCGCAACCTCTCCCAGACACTGGAGCGAAATCGCTGGATCCGAGACAACGACGAAGCACGCGACAAGATCGTCGCAGCCGTGACTCCCGACCGCATCCGGAAGACGGGATACCTGCTCGTCGACGCGGACTGGGACCTGGACTACGACGCCATGATCAAGGCGCATGAGATGGTCGATCCCGCGCGGAAAGACGACCGCGTCGCCTTGTCCGAGTTCCGGACAGCGGTGCTGGTCAATACCGACGCGGATGGGTGGCTGATCTGGCGTGTTGAAGACGAGGATACCGTGGAGGCTAAGACGCGGTCTGCGCAGAGCGACCAGATCCTGGCGTTCAAGGACAAGTTGACTGCGATGGGCAAGGAGGATCTCTTCTTCCGGTGGGTTGAGCTAATCCAGTACGAGAGCACGCGGCCCGGCGGCTTCACGCCGGAAAGACAGCGGTCCGCCATGCTGCAGGCAAAAGAGCTGTTTGAGAAGGAGAACGTCGATTTTGCGCGCTTTTGGCAGGAAGTTGGGGGTATGGAGGGGTTTGCTGATCAGCTTGATTAAAGTATTGAATCAGGCGGTATTCACTTTTGGGGCGCTTCCTGGTGGAAAAGCGCTGCTGGTACTTTGTACCTTCATACGGACCGGAGTTTTCTATAAAGGTTATATAGTTGAGCATAGGGTTCCGGAACTTATGGGCCATGTAATCTGATCATCAAATTCCGTAGTTTCTGATCTATGAGTTATAGTAATAGGATAGGCTAAATCGAAATGGAAAGAAAATAAATCGTGTTCCAAGCGCATGGGTATCACTCAAGCAGGGCATGATCCGTATGTCATGACGTGACAAATATCAATCGCTCCATTCACATAATCGTGCGTCCAAATCCAGGGATAGTGTAGATATTGCTCATTTGCTCCCGCTTTCCAATCGGTAGTCAACGTACCAGAGTTTCTCCCAAGGCCGATACCTGTTCATCGAACGCCGACTGGACGCTGACCGCGCTGGCGAGGAAGACTCCGTCTCACCTGCTAATCGGGACGGCGACGGCTGCAAGCTCGGGGTTGGCTGGCGACCTGCATGCGCACGCTCCGTGCCCTATGACGGTCCGTCAGCTCCAATCCGGAGAGTCACGAAAGCTGGAGAAAATAATAGAAAGACGAGACGCGTGAATGCTTCACGGTCCCTGGAGCTGGTCGCGGCGAACCTCTTCAGGAGTGGAAGCTGCCTCTTGTGTGCGCTGGGAGACAGGGGTATTCGCCTCGGCCGGCCGGGCGAGTTCCGCTGTAGACTCGTTGGCTCGCTGGGAGATTGTGAATGGTCCCTTCTTGGAGCTGGAGCTGTTGCGCCGACTGTCCAGGCTCTTCGTCAAAGTTTTGGCAACGTTCCCTCCGTTTGATGTACGCTGCAGTCGAATGCTACCTCGGGCATCTACATGCGCCGGCGCAACGGTGCTTTTACCCAGGCCGGGTGTTGCAGGGGCACCGGGCTTCTCTTCATTTGCATCCAAAAGGTACCAGCGAAGACCATCAGACAGTTCGAAGGGATTCTCGTCGTCGAACGAAGTGCCGTCGCTGGTTCCCCCTAACGATCGACGATCTGGATTGGCTCCATTCATGGACTTCGAAAGATCCACCACACGCTCTTCGATCTTCGTGATCCGAGCAAGGAGCCAGTCGCGTGTCTGCAGTTTATGGGCATCTTGCTCGCGCAGGAAATAGTGCGGTGCTCCAACATTGAATGCCGCCCAGGAGCGGATGGCTTGGTTACGGGTGGGAAGAAATAGAGCAAGATCCCCTTCCTTGAAGGACCGATAAGCAATCTTGTCATGCGCCTCGCTCTGCATCCGGTGGTACTTGTCCCGATATCCTCTGGCCTCTTTCTGCCATTTCCGAGCAAGGAGCTCAATATCTTTCACTCGTTTGACTACCGCATCTCCAAAGACCTCCACATCAAACTGGTACAAAGACTCCAAAAAGGCCATGTACCGATCCGTCTCCTCTTGGGCACTCTCTGCGTGCATCCAGTCTAGAAGGCTGGCGTCTGGTTTGACGGAGACGACTCCGGACTGGGTAAGACTGTCGCCAACACCAGAAGAAGCATTAACTTTCGACGCTCTTTGAACAACTATCTCCCCATCCTGCCGAGTCACGGTGAAGCCCAGTTGCTCGAGCATATGCTCCATCTTTTCGACCTGTTCAAAGAGCAGTTGGGAAAGCTCCTTTGCTCTTGAGCCACGAATCTCAATACGAGCTGTCGCTTGCTGCTCAGATTCCGAAAGGGCCTTGACTTTGTTCTTCCATGCGAAAACTTCTTTCTCGGATTGGCGAGCCTGAGTCTCGACCTCAGCTAGTCTCTGAGACAAGCTTCCTAGTTTCCTTTCCTCTTCTACAACACGTTGCCGCAAGGCATCTGTGCCGGTGCCACCATCTGCATGCTGCGACTGCAGAGCATTGAGCTTTGACCTCTCATCATGGAGCTCAGACTGCACTGCGGCTAGCTTCTCCTTTTCCTGTGCTAGCTCTCCTCTGACCCGGGCCAGTTCCGATTCGCGTTGCTCCGCGCTCTTTCTGGCGTCTTGAACCTCGGCCTCCAGCTGATTCATACGCTCTTCGAGAGCTTTGTTCTCGGCTACTGCCTCTGCCATGTTTTCTTCGGTATTCTTGACGTGAATCGAGAGCCCTTCTGACAGCACCTCAATTGCCTTGATAATGCCAGGAATCTCAGCTGGTATAGCGCCCCCAGGAGACAGGTTCATGAATGCAGCCTGCAAGGTCTGAAGATTCTCCTGCTCTCTCGTTGTGATCTCCGATTGCTGCTTCTCGAGGTCATTGATTCGTTGCTGCAGGCTCTCTTCCGTCATCTTCCGAGTCTGCATTTGCTCGAGTAGATCGTTTGCTCGGTTTATCTCTTCCTCTGCGTGAATATGAATGTTTTGCAGTTCAGTCTCGAGTTGGCTGATCCGTTCGTCGGCGTCTTGTTTCTCATGGTCGCGGCTGTCTGTGATTCTATCCAGTTCCTCCTCAAGTTCTTCTGTTCGATGTCTGTACCTTTTCAGTTCTCCCTCCAGATAACGCCGCTCTTCATCGAACTCGCGTTGGCGGGCTTCAAGATTGCCGATGAGATCTTTCTTAGTAGACTGCGCCTCCTGTATCTTATCGGTATTCGACAATCTCTCGGCGTGCGCCTCCTTCTGGAGCCTCTGCACTGTCTCCCGCTCCGCATTCAGCTCTGCTTCAAGGGTGACAATTCGCTGCGCCAGCACCTTGTCCTCTGAAGACTGGTTTGCAGACATCCTTCGCGATGATACTGATGAACGCCTAGAAAGTGCATCGGGATGGGGTGAAGCTGGAGAGCTGGGAAATTCCAGATTGAAATTTCCGCTGACTGGCCGACTGAGCTGGCTCTGGCGGTGAAGCAGGTCCTCGAGCTTTCGAATCCGGCTTTCCGAACCCTTCAACTTCTCTTCGAGCTTGGACTTTTCGTCCCTCAGACTCCGCAGCATATCGTCGCTCCGGAGTAGGAGGGAGCTTCGGCTTAAGTCGAAGATGCTGCCCTGCTTGAAAGCCTTTGCCCTGCGGCGTTGGTGACGAGTAGGTGCATCCAAGTCCTTGTACTGTTGGGTAAGCTCTTCGGCTAGACCAGCCATGGCTGGCCGAGATTTGAGATGTTCGATATATGATTCGATATCGGTTCTACTGACCTCGGGCCATTCATAATCAAGGCCCTGCAGATTGATCTCGACGCCCGGAGTAGTGGTCTCTGTAATGGAGATGAGATCACCCATGCTCTTCAGCCATTTCTTCCTGCGACGCTGCTCCTCATCCCTGAAGACGGCCATCTCCTCGGCCAGCGTCAGCGAATCGGCTTTCATCTTGTCATTGAACTCGCGACGCCGCACGGACTCCACTAAGATGGAGCCGTAGACCATGGGCATGTGGTAGACAGAGAACACGACATCAAACGCGTCGCTCTGGACGTTGAGGTTGATAATCTGGGATTGTACATCAGCAAGGCGTAGTTCAATCGCCGAGATAGTCCGCATGTGGTCGAGAGCGACTTTCATTGCAGCATTATGTCGCCTGACGGCTTCTTCGAGCCCGGCATGGATCTCAGCACTAGTGTCCAACATTGAAGGGAGAAGATCTTGGGTATGTGTCAGAGCAAGCCTGGAAATATTTGCTAATGTCTTCTGATTGTTCGGCAAAGCTAGAACGTGCTCATAGTCGGAGCTTATTTTCTTCGCGATAGTAATCACCTCCTGCAGTCCGTCGATGACGTCGACGCTTGATGGCATCGGGTCGTCGACCAGGCGCTGCGTGTCTGCGGTGATGCCACTCACAGCTTTAGCGACATCATCAATTTGACGGGCAAAGCGCGAAGTCTCAGCCGACGCCGCCGTTCCAGCTTTTTGAACCTCATCTGTATCCACGAAATCCCGAAGTGTCCCCGTTGGCCGATCTTTGTGCTTTTTCGGGGTTGATGGACGTCCCAGGAAGGGGAAGTCTTTTGGTGCGGGAATGCTTTCGAGTGTCGCGAGCGCGCGCTGCCATCCATCCAGGGCAACTTGCTGCTCTTTCAACAGGTCATTTGCCCACGTCTGAGCTTCTTGAAACCGATTCTCCAAATTGCCCACATGGGTCTTCAGATTCTCGAGAGCTACACCCGCCGCCCGATTGATGATGTCCGTCCGTTCGTTGTGTTCGTGGATGCTCTTGTCCATAGCTCCACACCTCTCTGACAGGGTTAACGCCCATGACCGTCTGGCCATGTAAAGATTCCGCCACGCTTGTAGATCGTTCTGGTTGGCCAGGGTGTCGGGGGGACTGTCCGGGGTGAAAGGTTCGGGAGAAGGAAGCTCCGGGAGCTCAACATTGTCGGGCTCGCTAACATATCGGCGGTCATAAACGAAAATCTCATCCTGTTGATCGAAAATAAATGAGTAGCTGAAGATATACGGAGGTGTTAGAATAGACAGCACTATCTTATCGTACCTCGGTGGCAAGTGACTGTATCCTGACGTTCTTCCCACGAGCAGTCATCAAGATCTGCCTCTGTGCAGGTATCGAGGTGTGACGGGCGATCCATGTTCGAAGTGCATCCGGACTAGGCGAGACGGATAGTGTCAGTAAGCTTTTCGCACCGTATCAGACAAGAGGGCAAAGATAGACGAGCTGAAGGGATGCGGCCATGGGTATACTTGTGGGAGGACAACATACGAGGCAAATGACACCGGGTCAGCAAGTAAACGCTCACCGGTGTGAGCGATGTAGATATTTAGAGACATCCCCTCCTCACCGACTGAGCCCAGATGCTCAGGAGTCGAGATGTGAAGAATGTAGGAGGGGAAGATGATAAGGCGAGGATCATGTAGACGCAAGCCTTCTAGGCTCCCCAGAGAAGCTCCAGCCTAGGCTTTGTTAGGCACCTGTGAGTCCGTGACAGCCCCCCGGAACCAGGGATTCTCCACCGCGCCCCCCCGACCGCAGTTGGACTTTGGTTAGTGACTCCAGTGACCAGAAAGCTTACGAGCTAGCTTCACCTGAGATATCACAAGATACTTGTCTCGGCCTGCCACGAGGTCTTGCTCGATGTCAACTGCGAGGATTCAGTCTCTGCCTCACCTCAGTCCAGGTGAGGTTTCCTTGCTGGATCTTGCGGCTGATGACCCTCGCGATGTGGTGTCCCTGTCCGACAAGGAAGCCTTGATTTTGCAGCTCTACAATCAAATTCAGGAACTGGAACTGGAAAAGGCGCTTCTCGAACAAGGTACGTATCACATATAATTTCTCATCTAATATATCTTTTTGAACCCTCCAAATCTGTCAGTCCAGGTCGCTGATTTTCTCTAGACCTGGAACCGGCTTCTGGGGACAATCCGGATGAGCAACTTGCAATGGCAGAACGCGAGCTTCTTGAGGCAAGGGCGACGTATACGGTCAGGAGAAAAGCCATCAGTACTGTCCTGATGACTGATCCAACATTAAAAGCTGTTCACCTGAAAGCTGCATCACCTGCTGAAAGGTTTTACCTCCCTTTCCGTTCTTCAAATCCACATCTCTTTCAGTTTAAGCGCGCGCAGTTTAAAATCAGCCTTTCCCAAGCTAACGATTCATAGAGCTCTTCTACCCCTGGTCAACCGGCGTGATGTGCTTTCTTTGACACATGAGAATCTGATCAGTGCGCACAACGCAACTTTGAGACAACTATCCAATCTGGAAGTACAAAATCTACAGCTACACCAGAAGAATCAAGAGCTAGTCCGGCAGCTTCTGGAGTCCACAAAGGATGATTCTTCGTGGAGAAAGGCACTTGACGATGATGACCTCAAGGCACAACTTGATCATCTAGAGGCCGATCGCAAGAAGAGCAAATCGAGATGGGAAGTCATGAAAAGCATTGCAAGTGCTATTGTTGTGGGAAGTGGAGTGAACTGGGCTGAAGACGATGGGCTTACAGCTCTTGTCCTTGATGGATCTGATGATTGAAGGGAGAATGTCGCCTCAGAATTAATGATTTTCCGCGATCAATTTGGTTGTATTGGCTTCTCCGACTAGCGTACTACAAGATACAGCTTCTAGCGATGGACTTCATCTAATCTTTTCCAAATATAGTGGTGTACAGCGGTGTATCAATCTTTGGTGCAGCGCAAGCTCGCTTAGTATGTCGCCTGAAGACGCGCCACTGGAATAATCTTCAGTCGCGGTGTGACCCACGTGACATCATCCTCCACCCATAACAAGAATCGTTGTCATACCATATTATTCCTGTCATAGAGTCATAAATAATACATAACTTGGTCTTAAAGCGAGGGAACCATGAAGAAAAGCCCAGATACAGATGGTGGAAATTAGAACTCGGTAAGGTGGGCGCCAATTATATGGACGCTTCTAGGAATGTCATGCGTTTATCTGCGACTCAGGGCTATGGGTCACCATTTCCCACTGGAGCGACTGAAGCTGGGATAGATGCGATCATGCGTAGAGTACCGCTATCTACCAGAGTAGTACTAGAGGTATTATTCCTGTGGAGAAACAAAAAAAAAGATCGGTGTTTCCACCTGGAAGTTGGAACGAAGTGAGACTTGACACACTCTACACACTCTATGACGACTATCCCCATAGTACGTACCAGTGATACCACAGCCATCAGATTGAGTTTACGGGGAGTAAGGTCCTCCTCCGTGGTACGATCTACGACGGTATGGTTATTTTGAGGTTTTGCTCGTAAACTTAGGACGCAGTGGCATTTAGCTTGAGCTATGCAATGCCCATCGGGCCATCCTTTGTAATGTGCAGACTACCGGATTTATCCACAGGTACGGAGTACTGGAATTACGTACAGGATGTGGACGATCATGACACTTCCAAGACCAACCATTTAGCATCATAAGTTATATGTGTTTATGGTCTTGACTTTTGACCCTCAGTATTGAATGATTCGCTAAACCTTGCGTCCGAATCTTTGATAAGTAGACTAACGGTCATCCAGGAAGGCTGAGACGTTCAACCAGATCCTTATATGAATCAGCAAACAGACGGCGTGCAGAGTGTACGGCGTAGGGTAATAACCATTACCAGGGCACTGAAGTGCTCCGTACCTGCTACATGTTTATGTGAGCCGTTGATATTAAGGCATTACCTACTGTGGCTGGCTAGTCTGGTACTTTGGCAACACTCCCTCCCACTCAGACCGAAGTCTAGGACTCAATCACAAGATTCCAACTGATGGATTGTGCAGCACGTCTGAGGCCTGAGTCCTTGCGGAATATTCCACATGCAAGAGTCTCTCACAATTTCACCTATGGTACTTGTAGCATAAATATTTGACAAAGCATTGAAGCGTATCCGTGGTGACTCGAGCCAGGATCGGGCAATGGGCGATTCCATGATGATAGTGCTGAAGCCGAGCTGATGTGTAGAGAGTCAAGTATGCAGAAGTTTTATATAAAGTAGGGCGAAACTTAAGATGAAGCAAACCCATTCCTACATTAAGATTTAGGGACAGGCCCCGACAATAACAAAAGGACAATGTGCACAACATGGGGATACTGCCTACCTACTCTAGCTGGAAGAGTGCAGAGCTTATGCTACTGGCCAGTATGCATGAAATTGTAAATGAAGGAAGAGTGGACTCTCTGCCGGTAGAAGTTAGAACAGTCGTCCAAGAGACTGACAGGTAAACTTGTATCTATCCCTTCATTCAAGAAGATAAATAATACTGGACAAACAATCCAATCGAGAGCAATAATGGTAGGGCATTGATCGGTTTGCGCCGAGGCACGGGCTCCGTGTGTGTACATAGACGAAAGAGGCAGTGGGAATTATGTAGGTATTGAAAGAGTCGGCAGTGCTTGACCACCCAGAGACAGCTATCGAATTTCATACAAAGAAACCTATTTTTATTTTTATTTTTTTTTCTTTGAGGGAGATCATTGATACGTATCTCGATGATCAATGGATGTATGAAATTGATCAACCGTCAATAATTATTACTACGGTCGACTATCTATGTGCTACTTTGTCCTCCGTACCACAGCTGGGTAGCTTAGGTATGTGTGATTAATCCACAGTATGGAGAAAAGTACCTCTGCTAGTACTCCGTATCGTGGTACCAGCTAGTAGGATGGAAAGGATGGTGAGGTGGATGTGGATGAGTGAGGCGTAAGGAAACTGTATGGTATTCACAATACCCCAGATGACGATACTTCTGCATCAGCGCGATGCGCAACCCAGGGATGCTGCTGGATTGACAAAAAGCGAACATTTATCGCGCGAGAAGTCAAGATATACGGAGTCGAAGAATGGATCTTGTTAAAATAAAGAGTTTTGTTACCTTTGTAGACCATATCCTTATGAAAATATCGAGTGGACAGTCTCAAGCCACAGCTGACGGTCGCAGGAAATGGGAACCAGAGCAACGCTGTACGTGACATGTATGGGACGATACGGCTCATTTCTCAGCCCAGTGTCAGCCAGTTAGGTAGATTTTCCCTTGCCTGTGCTGCCCCCCCGCTCCTCCTCCTCCCTTCCAACCAAACTAAGCCAGACGCAAAGCGGATGAGGTGAGTGAGGTAAAGTAGGTAGGTAAAGTCCAGTAGTAGTGGTGTAAGCAGAGTGGTGGCCCGCAGTCCCGTTCTCCCTTTCTGCTGCTGCCCTCCCTCTCCTACTACTACTACTCTCCCCTCTCCCTCTCATACTATTCTCTCTCTCTCTTACTCCCTCACTCTCCCTCTACCATTCTCTCCATACAAATCTGCTCCCCATACAAAAAAGTACTACATATCCGAATCGGTGAGTTTCCTTATAAACATTCCCCCATCTAAACATCTTCTCAACAACACCAACCCAATTATTATTTTTCTCTGCATCTACATGTTCCCATCTCAGAACGTCTTTCTGCGATCGTCATTTGCTTGATTTTTCCAACATGACCGCGAGATCTTGCTGTCGCGCATTCGCGACCGCAATCATATAGTTCAGACGCAACGAACAGCCCCAAACTGATATTTGTCGAGTGCAGGCCAAAATCGTCGATTTCAATACTTGAACTATCTTCTTGCTCCTTGAATCAAGTCTCAGGTAAGCTCTGGATGCGCGATTTTCTCTTCTCGTGTCATTGCTCGACTTGCGACCGCGGGCGTTTTTTAAGGCGCGCGCACCACAGTGCAGCCGCACCACTCTGCTTCTTGCGCGCACTTGAGCATCATTTCCTCGACCTCCTCATCTGAATTCGATTCAGTCTTTCTGTTGTTTCTTTTACATCTGACACACTTCTTTTTGATTCTCCGACTCAATTGGCAGCTTCTAACACCTCTTGCAGTCAATCACCACCACAATGCCTAAGGAAAAGACTTCCACCCGCACCAAGACCAAGCGCGTCGAGAGAAAGAAGAAGGGTATGTGCTTACACTTTCCCCGACGCACCTTGCTTCGAACTAATCCGTGAGACAGACCCCAATGCCCCCAAGCGTGGTCTTTCTGCCTACATGTTCTTCGCCAACGAGAACCGTGAGAAGGTCCGCGAGGAGAACCCCGGCATCTCGTTCGGTAAGTCACACTGGCTAAAACTTTTGACGTTGAAATCATCGCTTACTTTTCTCTGCAGGTCAGGTCGGTAAGATGCTCGGAGAGAGATGGAAGGCCCTGAGCGACAGCGAGCGCCGACCCTACGAGGAGAAGGCCGCCGCCGACAAGAAGCGTTACGAAGACGAGAAGGCGAGCTACAACGTATGTGATCACATCTTGTGTTATGAAATGCACCGTGCTGACAGACGTGGGGATCACAGGCCGCTCAGGAGGAAGACGAAGAGGAATCCTCTTAAGCTGTCTTCTTTCAAACCTAGGTCTCTTGTGTCTGGACCGATTGGCGTTGTTGAGTCGTTTTCTCACTCTGATTGAGTTGTATTCGTCGCGTTTCCTCTCTATACTCCTTTTTATTTTAGCTTCCGACGGCTTTCGGGATGGGATGACGGTGGGGTTTCTCTACGTGCTTTTCTGTTCTTCATGAAGGATCTTCAATGGGAAATGTTTACTCTACGGACTGGGTTGAATTTGACTTGAATAAGGGTGGACTGCAGCCTTATTTGAGTTCCGGCTGGTGGGATTATGTGATGACCGGAAGCTGAAGCTGCAGAAAGTGATGTGTGAGGCAAGCAAAAACTGCTGTATACTATCTAGTAGCTAATCAACCGCATCCTTCCCCTCTTCTTCTATCGTTCCGTTGTCCTAATACATACAGTCATATGTGGAGTGGGTTGCACAGAGGGTGTTGACAGTGGACGCCTGAGTCTGAAAAATGAGCGAGATCTTGCAGCTCGGGTACCTGGCCCAAGCTCCTGGGATGACGCGGGGACCGTTTGTTTACGTGTTGCACCGACGCGTCCCAGCTCCGATATCTCCGGGGTTGGATGCCTTGATGCCTGAGAGCTCGTTAGGCCTTGGATACGGAGCATCTCTTGTCTTCCAAGTCCAACGCAGTAGTGTATACATTCTCAAGTACCGATTTCACAGTCAGGGGATCTAGATGGATTACCAGCGAGAGATGGTACATAACTCAGCAATCGAAGCGAAACCCATGATGCACGGGTTACACAAATACTGCAGTTTCTAGAGGTGCTTCTAGCGTTGATTTGTCAAAGCATATTTCCAGCCCTAGATCTCTGACTCTTACCTAGGTAGTCTTGTGTCTCGTGATCTGCATGAAACGAGAGAGACTTGGGTTGTTTAAGGTTGGTCATAACTTTGTTCCTCACACAAGTTGAAAGGTCTGCCCGAGTGAGATGATCTACGTACTCCCTAGACGAGACTGGAAATGGAGATGAAACAGGGATACTCTGGCATGAGATGATACTCTCGAGATAAGATGCCACATGAAGCATCCCATCCCCATCCATCCATCTCGACCTCTCGCGGGGTCACACTTACAAACCCTCATCACCGCTCAGTTCGGTGTATGCGATTCCCCCGCGCATTATTGGCTGCCAGGGCTATCCTCTGCACGAACACGTCAACGATCCTTATTAGACGGCCAGGAGGGGGCATCTCCTTCCTGTCGCTGTCTGTCACTATCTGTCACTCAGGGAGCCGCAAGTCGATTGTCTCCTTCGCTAAAGGGTTGATTGAAACCACCTTAGATAAGTGCAAGGATGAGGGATCTTGAGGGTCTCTTGATTGTCTAACAGTAACAGTATAACACTTCACTTTTGACTCAGATCTTGTGCCCCACTTGAGGCTTCTTCCAGTTCCGGCTTTCCTCTGTCTGCTCCTAGATACCAAGTTCTCTATCTTTTTTGTCCAATCCTGGTTGCCTTTTCTTTCTCTTTCATTCATTCTTCTTTTGAGATAGGATTGTTTGCTTCTTTTGTCTGCTGTGAAGTGTAATGGAAGCTTGTTCTACCATTTCTCCGTCTTTCTACAGGAGGCTCTAAGTCGACATGCATCCGAGGGCTGATCCCACCGATAACACGACACAAGCAAGCTCTCCAATAACCCCATAACTAATTAAATACTCTTAGTCTGATCTTCAATTTCCGTGTTGGTCGTCGGTGCCCCTCCGACTCTTTTTTTTTTTTTTTCTTTTCTTTTGCCTTGAGTCAACTCTATTGTGTGCTGGTCTTGGATGTAACTCCACACTACTTTGATAGCGACCATTTGTGCGGTCCCCGCATGTATGTTTTTTCATCTCAATATTCTCTATTTGAACCCGACAGTGATCATCATCTGTTTGTGCACCACAATTCCGACTCATTTCTCAAATCGTATATAACATACCCCACCTTCCCGAGGAAAAGGCCGCGGCCCAGTGATGTGATCCCTCACAATGGCTTTGCGCACATCGGCCGACAACGCAGAGGACGTAGCAGCTGGCTTCCGTATGCTGCGCGATCCTCTGCCCGAACATGCGACGGAGATCACCAGTCTCATTGCCGACCTCTACTCCATCAGCACATCCTTGACAAGCCTGGATGACCTCACCAAGAATCGTCAGTTTCGACGTAATGTGGCCGTCGCCAAAGAAGACCTGGATCTGGTACAGACCAGCTTGAAGTATACACTCGAGGACATTGTGGATTTCTTCGGCGACATTGAAGTGCAGAAAGGGTCGAACCGGGAGGTCTACAAACGGACATGGCTTGGCCTTTCTTCTTTCTTCCAGAAGGAGTCTCACGAGCCGCTTCCCACCCGTCTGGCCAAGTACAAGACGTTTCTCCGGGAATTGGAAGATTTGATCAAGGAGTACGTTCAGCTCTCGTTTCTCGGTTTGATTCGCTGGTGTTGACAACGATGCGGTAGCAAATTTCCCGACACCCCTCTTATGAGCGGCCTCCGCAACAACCTCAAGGGGCTCTTGATCCAGCAAGAAAACCGGCTTACTCCGCGATTTGGCGGCCTCTCCCTGGGCACCCCGTCCTCTAGCACCACGAGTGGCGAGCCAGGAAGTCCAGTGAGTGATCGACGACCCCGTAACCGTAGGTCGTACGAGCGAGCGAGGCCATCCCATCGCTCGCCTCAATCGCCCCTCTCTCCTTCATCGGGGACATTTTCAGATATCCCTCCGTCTGCTCCTGATGCGCCGGGATCACCTAGTACCGGCTCTACGACCAATACCAGCCAGTCTGCTGGCTCTAATGCGATGGTGAGCGACCATTGGGCCAAGCGGGTGTTTCTGGATGAGATTACAGTGACCCCGATTCCTTATGTGGGCGAAAGGTGAGCGCGAAGATGGCCCCTGGCCACTGTGTCTAGCTATTGATGCATGATGACACTAGTTCGAAATGTCTTGGTGATCATTCTCCTGGGGTCAAGCGGTGGCTCAAAGATGAAGGATTCGAAGAACTCTTTCAATTGTGGGCATATCCCAGGCCCTGCTATACCGGAGAGACCGCGGCTAACCATCACAGAGCTTTCACCGGCGACTCGGACCTTCGCGTGCATTTCTACATTCGAGAGGACGACCACCGAGCGCGGATGTTGTGCAAGGCTCCTCACACCACACGACCGAGTGAATACTTCTGCATGCCTCTCAATCTTCTGGAGATCGTCCGGGTCGGTTCCTGTCTCAACCTGTGTCGGCGACGGCGCGGAGGGTACGAGCTGGTATTGTGGGCCAACCTCAAGTTCAGCACCATCGAGCGTACGTCACCCCTCTGCCCAATGAAGAGCCTTTGCTGACATGAGCACTAGAGATGGTACTTTTCTTCTGCACATTTCTAGCATTGCGCTCCCAAGACGCCGGTCGCCCTGTGGAGAGCATCCGTGACTACGAGCTCGATAACGAAGAAGAGCTCTTTGGAGGGTAGGTCTTAGCAGACAGAAACCGATTCCACGCTCACATTGCAACAGGCAAATCCTCGACGACAATTACCTTCACGCTTTGCGCATCTACCGGGACAAGGTATCCGGAGCCGTGAGGCTGCAGGCATCGGTCCACAAGGGGGAGATGAAACGGTATGATGACCGATCCACCGAGAATGCAAAAGCTCACCGGTTCTTCTAGAGCCCCCGTGTGGACGGCCTTTATCACCCAACACCTCGGGACGCGCGGCTGGATCCGCCGTCCGGATTCCAAGGTGGTTGTGCTGCGCGAGCTCCGTCAGACCATCTTCATGTTCTCCGCGGATTATACCCCGCAGAAGACGTCGAGGGGGGAGCATATATTGCAGTTTACAAATCGCGCTGGTGAGTTTTTTTGTATCTTGGGGTTCGTAGGGAATACTGACGTGGGTGTAGATGCCCAAGGTTTCGTAGAGACCATCGCAGAGCTGGCGAATACTCGCTAGCGAGATACGCCGCAACTCGCATTAGGCGAGTCAGAAGAACGATCGCAGTGAGACTTTCTCTCAGAAAGATCGTATCAGGAAAACCAGCTGTGGACGAACATGATGACTAAAACACAATACCCATGATTTATGTGCCATGACCGTCATGAGAAATGGTATTTTGAGCGGCTTATTTTGCCTCGTTGATATATCCGTTTGGGAGGTATTCGTTCGCATCTCTGATAATAGGTTGCGGGTGCACAGCACCGGAAGAACTCGTGTTTGGTGTTGATTTGGTTACATCAAGCATTTACAAATATCAAATAGGGTATCAAAATGTACAGCGAGCTGATAAAGACAACTCCACAAATCTAGGATGCATCCGCCTGCAGAGCACCCAGATCTCCCAAACCAGCCAGAAACGTCTCCGCCCTTCTCCTAGACCGTAGCTCCTCAATCTGCCTCCTCCTCTCGTCCTTCACCCGCTCTCGCTCCGCCCGCCTCGCCTGCCTAACTTCCCGCTCGCGCTGCGTCTCTTCCCGTGCACTCATCAGCTCCTCCATCTGCTTCCTCCGCGTCTCCTCATCCTTGGCAAAAGCATAGAAGCCCGTCCCGCGATTCCGCACCTCCGCATCCGCATCGTAGTGCGTCTCCCCCGGCGGCGTAGGCGACCGGTCCCGCCGCGCAGCAAGCGAGGCCATCTGCGACGCCGCAGAGGACGACAGATGGAACGCCTCCGCCTGCACGGCGGCCCCATAGATCAGATTCTCCGGCCGGGCAGGCCGCCAGCGCTCCGGGGCCCGAGCCTCGCCGCCCTCTTGCGCTCTGGCTAGCGCCGCGCGGGCAGCCTCGGCCCTGGTCCCGCGACGGGTCCGCCCCAGCTCGTCTTCGTACGAGACGACGGACGCATTGTCGTCTGCGGCCTCCTCCCCGTCAGAATCGGCCTCAGAATCGTCTGACCCCCTCGCTCGCTGCGCATCGGCCCATTTCCGATCGAAATCCACCAGCCCCTCCCTCTCCTTCCGACGGAGTCGCGCCAGGTAGTCTTCTCCCCCTGTCGGGGTGTTGGTCTCCGTCTCCTCATCGCTGTCGCCCGCTAGGTATAGCCCGCTCTTGAGATCCTCGTACATCCGCGCCTTTTCCTCCAGCCGCCGCTTGGAGCGGTGCAGGGTGGCGGCGTCGACGGCGCCAATGTCCGCCGTGCGCTTGTGGATCTGGCGGACGGAGGTTTCGTCGGCGTCGTCGGCGGCGGCGGCGGCATCGCGGAGATCGGCTGCGGCGCGTTTCTGGGCGCCCTTGTTGTGGATGGCGAAGATGTCTGATTTGGAGGATTTGGAGGGTCGAGGGCGGCCGCGGGCGGAGGACTCGGTGCCCTTGGTGATGAGCGAGGAGAGCTGGGTGGTGAAAGCGAGGGTGGAGGCCGAGGGGGCGGTCGATTGGGAGGAGGGTTTTTGGCTGTGCCGTGGGAGGCCGTAGAGGGATGGATTTGTATTTGACATTTTGGGTTGATGCTGATGCTCGTGAGCTGTTGGATGGGTTTACTTCTACCTTAGAGATGGAGAAGAGCAGTAACTAGATAAATCCCGCCGATGTCGATTAGATAACCAGCGATCTGTGCCTCAGGCACCGGTCCGATAATCGCTGCCCCGCGACCCCACGATTAAAGCGTTGGCTTTCTGCTCTCCTTGTGATTCATCCCTCTGCTGTCTCTCGTTTCCTGTGCGTTCTCTGCGAAAAGTATCTAGGAATTGTTGGACTGTCTATAGTCATTTCAATTACAGAAACCAGTCGATTTTCCATCCATTGACCATGTCTAACATCTATCTCGGTGTCATCGGTGAGTATCGCACCCTCGCTGCATCTGGAGTACTCTGACTCACTCTCACAATGAATAATGCAGGCGTCGGTGGTGTTGGAAGTGCATTCCTGAACCAACTCGCCCGTCTCCCCAATGCCCCCAAGCTGATCCTCCTTGCCCGCTCAACACAGACCCTCCTGGCCCCGACACCGGCCTACTCGCCCGCCATCCCCGCTGGTGACTGGAAGGCGGCCACCGAGTCCTCCTCCCTCACTAAGTCGGGTGCTCTGTCCCCCGAAGAGATCGCTGCCTATCTTGCCTCCGCCCCCGGCCGCTCCATCCTGGTCGACAACACCAGCGACCCGGCACTGGCCAGCTCGTACCCGGTCTTCCTCCGCAAGGGCATCTCCATCGTCACGCCGAACAAGAAGGGCTTCTCCTCCGACCTCTCGCTGTGGAAGGAGATCTTCGCCGCGGCCGCCGAGGGCAAGGCGCTCGTCTACCACGAGAGCACCGTCGGCGCAGGGCTCCCCGTCATCTCGACGCTGCGCGATCTCGTCGCGACCGGCGACGAGGTCACCCGCATCGAGGGCGTGTTCTCCGGCACGCTTTCCTTCCTGTTCAACACCTTTGCCCCCGTCTCCGGCGCCTCCAACGCCAAGTGGAGCGAGGTCGTCGCCCAGGCCAAGGAGCTGGGATACACCGAGCCCGACCCGCGCGATGACCTGAACGGCATGGACGTGGCGCGCAAGCTGACCATCCTGGCGCGCATCGCGGGGCTCGAGGTCCAGGGCCCGGATTCCTTCCCCATCGAGTCGCTGATCCCCGCCGAGCTGGCGGCGCTGCCGTCCACCGCGGACGGCATCACGCAGTTTATGACCCGGTTGCCTGAGTTCGATGCGCAGATGGCGGCCATCAAGGAGGGGGCCGAGAAGCAGGGCAAGGTCGTGCGGTACGTGGGCAGTGTGGACGTGGGTAAGAAGGAGGTGCGCGTTGGTCTGCAGCAGTTCGACAGGGACAGTGCCATTGCGGGGCTCAAGGGCAGTGACAATATCATCAGCTTCTACACCAAGCGGTACGGAAGCAACCCGCTGATTGTGCAGGGCGCCGGTGCGGGCGGCGATGTCACGGCCATGGGGGTGACGGCCGATCTGATCAAGGTGATCCAGCGATTGGGTAACTAGATAGGCATAGTCCTAGCAATAATCAACTACGTAGAAAGTGCTTGACGGCCTCGCCCCATACAGAACCCCGTTTGTACCAATGCATCCCGGGCACATTGCCCGCCTTCAACCCATCGATCGCCGTGGCCAGCTCCTCGCCCAGCCCTTCCTCCTTGATCGATCGCAGAGGATACGTATACGTATGGAACGCAAAGACGAGCGCCTTGCTCCGAGGCAGCCGATGCAGCGTCTGCCGCTCACACCGGAGAACCGTCTATCACATCAGCTTCAGCCCCTGCAGGGAGTCCATCCAACCTACCGAATCCACATCCAACATCCCCGGTTCAATCTGCCCCCCTCCAGCCGCCGAGCCATGCACGCCCCCAAACGCCGCAAACAGCCCCGTCTCCGTCGTGACACTCCAGTTCACCCTCGACACGAACCTCCCCACCTCCACCCTCGCAAAGAACCGGTCCATGCTCCGCTCCAGCTTTTCCTGGTACCCAGGCACCGGGTCATGGATCGCAGCGAGCCGCAGCCCGAGTTTCGCGCGGGTGTCGAACCCAGACGGGAAGTACGTGGTGTACGCCGCCAGGAAATACCTCTCCTCGTTTTCTTTCCCTTTCCCCGTGTCCGTCTCGGTCTTCTCCGGCAAGAGGACGAGAAAATCCTCGTCGACGGTCTGGCCCAGGATCTCTAGGCCCTTGATGACGGGCTGCCCCGCGTCCATCTCCACCGGGCACGTCTTGCCCGTTACCTTGTTCTCCACTGACCTTGTACGATTATTCTTGTCCGCCGACGCAGACAGAGAAAACATGCTCGGATACCGCGTGGGCAGATACGTCCCCAGGATGAACGTATACAATTCCGCCACTGCGCGCCGAATCCGCGGATCGTCTTCGTCGTGCACGCCGAGCACGACGTCGCGGTACTGCGCTAGTAGAGCGGCGCGAAGCGCCATCCGCTCTTTGTACGTCTTGTCCATGGGGATGAGCTCTGAGACGGACAGGTTCGAGAGGGCTGGCTGCGTTAGTTGCAGGCCGGATGGGGTTACCCTGGAGGGGGGGGGGCGTACCCATCGTCAAGTGGTATTTTGGCTTGAAGGGACGGAAGACCAGTGGGTTGGTTGTTTGCCAGGTGAAGTTGGGGAGGGGGGTGATGGGGGGGTATCCGCGCATCGACCCCGATGCTTGTCCTGAGGATGAAGACTCATGTCTGGATGTGGCGGTCTGTCTAGTGTTAGTGGGTTGGAATGGAAGAATGGCGAGACGGACCTTGCGATTCCAGTATGCGAATGCCAAAGTCCCCAAGACTAGGAAGAGGACGATGAATGGGGTTCTTTCGAGGTGTAATCTCCATGACTCAAGGTAATCCTGAAATCGAGCGGTAGACATGACTGTTTACGAGGGTTGAGATTGGGAACTTGTCTCCTCAGAGATACATGATGCGTCCATGATATATTGTATACCAGAAGTATAAACCTGAGGATGAGTCAAGAGCGGGACATGCCCAGTTGGATGTCGAGGAAAATCACGATTGGCGGGGAGAACCGCGGAGTAACGCCGACTCGACTCAAGCACCGAACGAATCATTACGAGGCTGACGTTCTATCAAGAGGAAAAGGTGTTTATGATCTGCAAGCTATGCAGATGTTGAATCGTGTAGGACAACAGTGCATTAGTTGGGCCATGGAGCTACCACGGCATGATCAGGTAGAAGTATACATACAGTAAAGAATATAGGCCACAGAAAACAACATAAACATAATGGGTATCAATACAGATGCGCCTAAACACCACGGCGACAAGTCAAACGACAAGCAGCCATCGCCATTGAAAACCACAAGACCTCGCAATCAAGCGCCTCCCTCACCATCCGTATCCCTCACCACCCTCTTCTTCACCCCCGACTGCTCACCCACCTCGCCGCCGCCCCCGGCATTGACGGCCGCCCCAAGACCAAACACCCGCCTCGGCACCTCCCTCCTCTCACTCGCATTCACATTCAGACTCGGCGCCCGAGGCCGTTGCATACCTCTCGCCCGGCCCCCGATGACAGGGAACTCGTACGCCCCCATCCGCCAGAGATACAACAGCACGTCGAAGACGATCAGCGCCGCCCAGGGGAAGATGGTGATGATGCCGAGGAAGACCTGCAACCGGCCACAAGATTAGCATCCGCCCAGCGCAGTTCTCGGGTGCGGGGTGCGGGTGAAGGGGAGGGGAGGCGTACGAAGATCCGAGCGGCCCAGCTCTCGACGTAGATGAGGTCTGGGGGGAGGATGGAGTACCACGCCATTTCCTCGTGCTTTTCTTTGCCGTGGCTTTCTTTTGAAGTTCTGTTTGTGTAGTTGTTCTTCGTATACAGGGAGTATCGTCAGGCGGCGAGCATTCGTGCGGAGGGGCGAATGCCCAGGTAGATGGAGGTGCTGTCAAGGGGTTGGACTCGAGGTTTAGAGATTCCCCGGCGGGTTACTGCAGAAGCATTGGTAGATCCTTGGCTGATGGCAGGGGTGAGGGAGTCGATGCTGAGCTCGAGTGCTCGGTTTGATGCGGAGGTGCGGAGGCGTACAATATCGTCGTACAGGAGTTGGAAGAGTCTAGCGAGAGTGACATCAACGTCAAAGTCGGCCTCGGAAAAGCGTCCTCGTTGAAGAAAAAGTACGGACTGGAAAAAGGAGAAAAGGCTACTATTACTGTTTTCAGGGGAGAGAAGAAGGAAGTAAGGACAGCTCTTGAGCCGGGAGCCAACTCCGACTCCGCCGTCGGCCCAATCGGGAAAATCCTAAGCATAATCATTACAGGTGCACCAAGAAGTTCCATTATTTTGAAGATAGCCAGTCGGTCTATTGCAATTCAGGTATTCATCATATCCAGGATATCTAGCTGATCTCTACAGGTGCATATTCAGGTCATAAATAATGAATCAAATGGTCATGCGATATAGGCGTAAAGTTCGTTAACCCCGTGTCCAAATGTACAATCCAACTCGAATCAAGCCCCGCCAACCAAATCTATACATAACATCAAGTTTATAACATAACCAAACCACTCAGCTGTACAAATCGTCTGCCAGACTACCGCGCAGGTCGGTAGTGCTCATACGAGGTGAAGCTGGGATCGTCCTGCTCAACAGGCCCGTATCCTCCAGTCCGCCATCGGCTCAGTGGAACAGCTGAGACGTCGCTCGTGCCTGGCACCTGGGCCTGGCTGAGAAGCTGCTGAGACTCACTCGCGCTCGGGTGATGGTACAGACCCGTGCCCATCGACGCACTCTCCTCACGCGTGAGCGAAGGGCGGAAGGCAGGGTGTATATCATTCGCGCCTGCGTCGGAGCCTTCGTGCATTTTCAGCCCAGAGAGCGACGGGAGCGACGGCGTAGGTGATGACGCTCGCGATGTCGTCGGAGACCATTCGGCCAAGTGGCTTCTCGGCGTCTGGGACCGCTCGGTCATCAGATCCTCGGGGCGGCCGTAGATCCCCCCACCAAACTCGTCACGGAAGTCTGGACGATCTTTGAAAAAGGAAAAGTCCAGATGATTTTCCGGGACAACCTCGAAGGGTGCCGATGAGGCGGCGTCCATGGCCTTGCCCGGTTGCGTTGTCGACATGGGATCCATTGCAATGTCCGAGTATTCTCCTTGGGCGTCCGAGGCGCCGAGTCGACCGCGATAGATTTGTTTGAGTGCTTCCGCAGCCTTGGCGTGCACCATCGGCGTGATCAGAGGCTTGTACAGCGCCGGATGGCCGAACTTGGAGTTGAGCCGATCAGACCCCTTCTTGCCTGACTTGCCGACAGCGAACGCCTCTGCATCGGTCAGGTTGGCCCGGTTGTAGTATTTGATGTCATCGTCGAATTTCTTCATGCAGTAGAACTTGAATGCCAGCATCAGGAAGGGGAGCGGAATCACACAGTAGACCATGTCCCAGGTGCCCTTGGTTTTGGCCACCAGCGCAATTATTACATTGGAGAGGATCGTCGCAAAGACTAGACGGTTGAACAAGACGCGCCAGAACTGGCCTCCCGATTCCGTCTTCGTCACGAACACATAGAGCAACAGATATTTCTTCAACATCGCATCCAATCCGAAATACAACGCAGTGACGGGAAGGACGATGGGCTGCAGCGTTGCGAAACACAACGCCACGGTGGCATAGAAGAGAAAGTAATTGTAGTAGCTCGCATAATCAAACGGCGGGGGCGCGGTCCATTCAATGGCCTGCCGGGGCGTGGGCGCGAGAAAGGTCTTGGAGAACCAAACCCAGAACAGCGTGACCAGCTGCACGAGGTCGATCGCCGCTCCGAGATTGCGCTGCAGCAGCCAGGTCACCCAAAACGGAGACACCTGGCACAAGGCGCTCATGACCTTTTGGTAGAAAGCGCCATCCTGAATCGCTTGCCAGGCGTCCTCGTCGTTTTTCTTGGCGTCGATGACAGCAGCCACAAATGTCCACGCGGCAGAGAAGAGCGAGAAGACGATCAGGTTATTGAAGACGAAGAACGAGTACAGGTGACTCAGGACGTGGCGTTCTCGCGAGGTTTTGGTCGTGTCACCCGCCTTGATTGACAGGCGACGGAAGATGATCGGTAGAACCAGGTAAACTATCGAGGTGATCGCCGGAGAGAGGATACCCTGGACAGCGGCCCAGACGTTCGGGTTCGCATTGAGCGACGTCTGGAAAGCCGGCCAGACCAGACCCAGGTTGGACAAATTGGACAAGAAAATGGCGATCATGGCGTTAGGAGCGATCCATACGACGGTCAACAAAGTAGTCCAGATGAAGTTCATGAATCGTTTCCACTTTCGCGCCTGTTTGGACAACGGCAAATTCTCCCAGATGAGATCGTTCGGGCGAGGTGCCAGCTGGATCATGGTTCCTTTGGGGTGTTTCTTTCGCGCTGTAAAGGCGACGGCATGTGCATGCTCAATCATGTCCCAACTGACGAAACCGAATGGCATGGCGTTGCGCTTGTCGATGGAGGCACGAACGTGACGGATCTCTTCCTCCAGGCGTTGGATGCGGTCGGTGAGGTAATCAATGGCATCTACCTTGCAATCCGGGTGATTGCCTCTTTGCTTCTTGGAAGGACGCATCAATGGTCGCTTGGCAGGTAGCTGATCGGGCCTCTTGAAATATTTCGCGAGGACCGACTCGAGTTGCCGCACGGTTTCCTCATGCTCCTTGATCAACACGGGGAGATCCTTGACGTTTCGGCCGATGGAGGCCCGCGGGAGAGCAGCTGTGGGGTTAAATTCATCCACAAGGCGCATGAGGGCTTCGTCCGAACGTGCCTCTTTGGGAACATCAGTAATCTACAACCGTCAGTGATGGATGTAAGCAGCTACTTTGCGGGCGTAACACACCATCAAGGTTCGAGCATGCAGACTACGCTGATAGTCAGAGCTCTGGAAATACTTTCTCCGCAAAGCTGTTACGGCCTTGTAATTCCGCCAAAGAAAGTAAGCAATGATGATGTCGAAGGCCCAGGCACAAACGACTTGACTCCAGATAGCCTCCGTTGTGACATAAAGCGGGGTCATTGTCGCAAACGCCGACAATGACGATATGCCAGAGCCGTTGCTCTTGGTGATGTTAACCGGAATCATCACGCCACATCCGATGATACTCAAAATGATGAAGATATTGCGGCACATCTTGGTGAAGCGCAGAAAGACGGTCGCATCGAGGCCAATGCATTCCACGAGCTCGGGCTCTCTCGTGCGCAGAACGGGTCTCATCCAGGCGAAGAAGCCCTTGCCCACCGGGGGCGGCGTATGTCTCCGATCCGCATGTTTGACTTTGGGCGCATATACAAGCGTGTGACGGGGACGAAAGAGGGAAAAGAGGAGGGCGAGGAGGACGGAGATACCGGCGGAGGCGCCTAGGGAAGCCCACACGGCGTTGACTTGGAACTATTGGACATGCTTTAGCGATTGCAGAATCGAAAAGGATCAGGAGAACTCACAGCCGATTTGAAAGGGTCTTGAATAAGCTTGAGAAACTGCTCAGCGCCCGACGGATTGTCACGCTGTCGCAGAGCGAAGTGGTCCATGGTAGTGAGGATCTACTGCGGCATGGATGAGAGGGCGGGCGGTGAGGGCTTCATCAGAGGATTCAGAGGGGAGAGGTATATGGCAGAAACGAGCGACTAGGTGATGGAAAAGTACAGATGCATGGCATGTAAAAGAGACGAGAAAAGAGACAGGAAAGGGAAAAGAAAAAGATTGAAATGGATGAATAATGACGGGGGAATGGCGCGGAGAACAACGCAAGACAGCAACAAGAGAAGAAGGACACCCGCATGTGGGCTCGATGGAGGCGGGTCTGGAACAGCGATTAGAGGCTAAACATCTGGGATGGGATTCTGGAAATCGCTTAGAGAAAGAGGACAATACAAAGCTGATACAGATTATAGCATGGAGATAGAAATGACTAGTGCTCAGATATCTGCTGATTCTATACACAGTATTGGAGACCATCAACTGACCCGACCACATATACTCGTGATTTTTGTCTACACCTTGAGTATCCATCCGTACCTGATGACCGTACGTAATCAGACTCATTCCCTGGTAGATGAACAGTTGGTAGCTGGTACACTCTATTATCAGTCAGAGTTGAGATGCACAACCTTGGTTGCATCAGCCATGCTCCCCGTACCACTGGAACAGTTCATGTTTGTATTATCGTTCCTGCATCTCTCGGTAGAGAGATGGCAACAAAAGATGGCAGATCAAAAAGAGAACCGAAGGGAAATAAGGATGGAACAAAAAAAGATGCCACTCCACAGACAATGATCGACCACTATGAGTGGCCACTATTGGCGACTGCTATTTTCGCCCACGAATCACCAGTTGCCACTAGCGGCGAGTCTGGAACATTTTATGAGTTTTATCCTTTCCATGGCCTTTCTCAGGGCGACTTCTGAGACAAAGGCCTGGTGGAGTCATCCACACATAGCCCTACCCAAGTGTTTGATTGGCTTGAAGATATGGGTGGACGGATTGAGGAAGATACTCTGGAGTTAAGAGGTAGATACTACTCAGATTGGAGAGTTGGTCACGGTGTTTTATCGCCTTATGAAGTCAACAGGGTCTTCAGCTAGATACGCTACTCCGTAAGTGTAGATAGGTACAAGAATAGCACAGGAGCTGGTCACACTACTACCTAGCATGCAATAGTCAGAACTCGCAATTCTACTAGAGGTTAGAGCCATTCCCTCGGTCTCCTCCGAGATTAGCGTGGTACGGAGTACAGAGTACCTGATTACTCGACTGAGCACTGCAATTGAGGTTGGATGCATCATTCTGAAGGGGAGGTAGGAAATCGCCTATATTTTCATCCTGTTTACAGAGATGAAGAGGAGCCTTCATCACCATGGCCGCTGAAGATTGCAAGCGCACCAATCGCCACTGACGTACTAGACATCACTTGGCTGGCAAACAAGAAGTCGATCTGTCGATCTGCCTTTTGGCCGTTATGCTCGTATCCACGAAAGTCCGAGGAGAGACTACGAAGTTGGAAGCTCTCAAGGCCTAACACTGTATCCAAAGCTCTTTCTGAGCGCACGCTTCCTCAGTTCGACAGCAGTGTCAGCTCCAGACAACATCCCTATGTCTTCCTTGTGCTATGAAACATGACATATGAGTCCTGGCATCAGGGAAACCTGAAACACAGCAGAAACCAAGAGGCACCACTCCCATGAAGCAACGCCAGTCATTTGGATGATTTGAACACACTCCATTGACGGACGGCGGATTGATTGCTTCTCTACACCAGTGGCCTTTCTCTATCATGGATTCCTGCACTTCAAGTTTACCTTCATGCGAATATTACAGTGGATTAGGGACTAGCATGCTCGCAAAGGAAATCAGGTCGAGGACTCCTATTGAACTAGTCATTAAAGCGTGCATACCACATCTATCACGTTCGACTTGAAAACCAAGGAGGCCTCCAATAATATTTCTTTTAGATCCATTCATTTGTTCATTTTATGTACTGGTATCTGGATTCATGATATCTGGAAGATAAGAAAGAAATCTCGGTTTTCCGAAAATTTTCCGAAAATACTAAAGTTAGAAGAACACGTCCAAAGTCAAGACCTTTACAGCTGGCCAGCAGTGTTGAAGTCCTCCAGAGCAACCTGCACACGCTTGCTCATGGTCTTCTCACCCTCACGAACCCACACACGGGGATCGAAGTACTTCTTGTTGGGCTTGTCCGCGCCGTCGGGGTTGCCGATAGGGCTCATGAGGTAGTCCTTCTTGTTGAGAACGTAGTCACGGACACCGGACATGTAGGCGTACTGCATGTCGGTGTCGAGGTTGACCTTGACGACACCGTAGCTGATGGCCTCCTTGTACTCCTCCTTGCTGGAACCAGAGCCTCCGTGGAAGACGAAGTAGACGGGCTTGTCCTTCTTGGAGCCGATCTTCTCCTTGACGTAGGCCTGGTGCTTCTTCAGAAGCTCGGGGTGGAGACGGACGTTGCCGGGCTTGTAGACACCGTGCACATTACCGAAACCAGCGGCAATGGAGAAGTAGGGGCTGATGGGGGCGAGAGCGTTGTGAATGGCCAGGATGTCCTCGGGCTGAGTGTACAGGGAGTTGTTGTCAACGTCCTCGTTGTTGACACCGTCCTCCTCACCACCGGTGATACCGATTTCCTTGATAGACATTAGCTTACGCATACGACGCCAAGTGAAAGAGAGCTTACCATCTCGAGCCACTGCTTCATGGGGGCAGCACGCTTCAGGTACTTGGCGGTGGTCTCGATGTTCCAGTCGACAGGCTCCTCAGACAGATCGATCATGTGGCTAGAGAAGAGGGGCTCGCCGTGCAGCTTGAAGTAGCGCTCATCCTCGTCGAGCATACCGTCGAGCCAAGGAAGGAGCTTCTTGGCGCAGTGGTCGGTGTGGAGGACAACGGGGATGCCGTAGGCGGGAGCAATGCTGCGGATATAGTGGGCAGCGGCGATAGAACCAGCGATAGAGGCCTTCTGGCCATCGTTGCTGACACCCTGCAGTGGATTAGCTCTATCCTGCGATTTAGGACTGGGTCACAAGGAGATGCGCGTGCGTCTCGTACCTTTCCGGCAAAGTAGGCAGCACCACCCTGAGAGACCTGGAGGATGACGGGGCACTTCTGGTCGCGAGCAGCCTCGAGGCAAGAAACGACGGTGGATGAAGAGGTGACGTTCTAATATTCAGTCATCAGTATATCAAGCTTATGCACCAGAGCTGCGCAACAATGGAGCTGCAAGCTATATGAATCAGTAAACTTACAATGGCGGGGATAGCAAAGTTCTTCTCCTGAGCGTACTCGAAGAGACGGAGGACGTCATCACCGACGATGACGCCGGACTTGCGGGAAAGCTTCTCGAGGATACCCATTGTGACTGTGGTTGGAAGCGGCTAGGCTAGCTTGCGAGTTTGGATGGATCGAGTTGATGAGAATGAAGAGGGGAGAGAAGATCTGGACGGGAGAACGGGATAGATAAGTAATTCGATCACGAAACAGCAAAGATAACTTTTTTAGTTTCCCTTCTGATTCAATGAAGATCACTGAAGAGCTTTACCGGACGACGAATACGGTGGCAGGCAGTTAAATAAGTTGCACATAGGGGAGGGGCAGCGAGCCACTAATGGAGGGGCAGCAGTGGCATGCCTTGAAGAACTCACCGGGTGGTGGGGAATTGATGTAGTCAGTATGATTTCAGTTTGCCTGAACCGGTTCTCCTGATGATGTGGTACTAAGAAGAAGAGAAAGTAGGAAGAAGAAGGGCAGAGGAACGAGATGATATAATAATAATCCTAATCGAGTCCTAACTCTCGCTATGAATAAGAAGAAAAAGAATGGATCTCTCCTTACCCTGAGCTATCCTAATGCTCTTGCTGTGACTGGTGGGGTAATTTCGTCCTGGAGGGGGCATGACGCCGTTTGGCCTCAGGCCTTGACTTCTGACCCGAAAATCCCCGCGTCCATCACATGACATCATCGCCGGCGTCATGGATTCGGAGAGCTCCCTCGCTGTCCCTACCACGCCACAGGTCCAAGGGATGAGCTGCACTTGGGTGTGAAAGGGCCGACTATGACAGTAAGGTCCAAAAGAGGATATCTTCATAACGATGAATCGAAGCTGTGTCCTGTCAATGATTGAGCGCGGTTCTCACTTCTCCAGGTGTCTCAGTCGGATCGTCGACTCTCGGTTCTCTGCGAAAATCAATACCCATATCTCCGTATTTCTTTCGTGCCTCTATACATTCTCGGCGAAAGCAGCGGGGAAACTCTCCCCTTAACCGTTGATTACCGTTCCAGTCCATTCCTTTGCCTTCTCTCTCTCACGGCCCAGACCTTTTGCTATCCGGACAATTGGTTACCGTCGGCATCAGTCATGTGCGACTTTGTATGAGGCGGAGGAGAGATTCCCGACAACCAAGGCCGGACTCTTCAAGACTGTTTACTACGGTCTGGTGTTAGGAAGGAAGCTATATTCAAAGACTATCAACCCGTTCTATCCTGAAGCTTCTATGTCTAGATGCTTCAGACACAGAAATGCCCCGACGAAGAAACTATGTACTTATGCGATCAATGTCCATACCTCGTCTATTTCGAATATGTCCCCACACCATATATGCACTGAACTCAAAACTGGACACAAGTCGCGTATGTGCATTCCATCATGTTCTCATCCATCAACTTCTGATTGCGAAGCATGAACCTCTGGCCGAATACATCGGTCAGACGCCTAAGACCCAAAAGATGCTTTTTCCATTTCATAAAACAAGAGATAGACTTCTTTCTGCATGCCGAGCACATCCGAAGTCTTGCATTCCTTGATCTTCTCGTCGGAGATGCGCCACCATCGATCATTCGTCTTCTTGCGACGACGGAGCCGAGAACTCGACAGAGCTGGGGCTTCCGCGGGCGTTCTGGGAGTGGTCCGCTCACTCATGAAGGATGGCCGTGATCCGGACTTGCTCCAGGCTCCACTATCACTAGCTGGACTTTGTGTTTCAGACCCGGGCGGCGAGAGATTCTGCTTAGATCCTGACGATTTGGTGCGGATACTCTGAAAGGATACACGGGAGCTGGATGTGGTGGGCCGAGCAGACGGCGAGGGAGGCGCATTCAGCTGAGATGCAGCTTGTGAGGAGTCCCTCGCTGACGCTGACTGAGAAAGAGCTGGTGATGAAATCGAAGTGCCCGACAGGGATGGTGATGATGTCGAGGAAGAGAGGCTGATTGGGGGGGGTTCTGTCTCAGGGGCCCCGCGAGCCGCGAGACGAGGACTCGGTGCAGTAGAGGGATTGACGCTGGTCGCCCGACTTTGCGCGTAGGAACTAAAGACATCCGGCGTAGCGAAAGGTGGGTATAGGTTGTTACGTCGGAAGGATTCGTAGTGGCCGCTGTTATGACTGCCTTTGTGGCAGACAATGGCCAGCAGCTTGAACCACTTCTGGCTCAAGATCCCACCCAAAGGAAGCCTCTCAGGGAAGGACACTTTGGCGGCATTTTTCGTAGAACTACTGCGATCAAAGATAGAACGCGAAAGGTGGATTGCTATAATTTTGGGGAAAACGGTGATACGCATATGGCGAGCAATCTTTCGCTTCGGTGCGAGATCCGCTGGAGGAAGGCTGATCCCTTCGGGAGGATTCTCAGGATCTGTAACGATAGCATGCTGAATCTGCTGCATCTCTTGCTCGATACGCTCCCGATCTCTTGTGGAATGAGATTTGCTCAGTTCTACCGTCTTGGCATCCAGGGCATGTTGCAATCGGCATCTGTCGCACCGGAAGTCATCGATATATTCTGTTTTGAGCAATCCATCAAAGCAGGAACTGAGGGTGGTCGAGCTCTTCTGAGGAACTTGTAGCGTCAGATTCACGAATGATGTCTTGTTCGGCTTGTATTGATAATGGCAGAACTGGCATTCAATCTGCGATTCCATTTGTCCTTCAAATGGAAATCCGTATTCATTGTCGATCTCTTTCAATTTGGTGTCGATGATTGCCGGGAGGCCAACCTCAGATCCATCGTCGATACGCACTTCGATTTCAGTGGATCCCTTTTCGACAGCCTTACTTTGTACAGATTCCCCACTGCCCGAGCCTGGTGGCACTTCAAGAAGACCTTGTGCACGCTGTCGCGCCTTCAGTCCGGCATGGTACTCGTCGCAAAGACGCTCCGCAACGATCTGAAGAAATTCCTGCGCATCCTGCTGATTGCGGCTAATCCGAGTGCGGAATGCGTACTCGACTGCCTGGATGAAAGCCCGGTTGGTGATGGTCTTCTTGTAGATCGGACGCTCATTCAATCGGTCCAGCATCTCTTTCAGAGCCCGTGTGATCGTACCCTGCTGCAGTTCTCGGACCCTCTCGGGTCTCATCCCGCGCGGCGTCTCATCTGCCTCCGGCAGTGAGTTATATGTGTCCGGTCCATCCAGTTCACGCCGATGTAATTCCCTGATCAGGTAGACACGCAGATCGCCCAGTCCCGCGAGCGCCTGTAGAACCGAGTTGATGAAGCAGTCGTTCGCCGGATTGGACAGCCCGACAATGCTTTTCTTCCTGTTACTGTCGTTCGAGTCATCGCCGTCGATTGTGTAATTTGGTCCGAAGACGTAGAAGAGGGCCACGGCGGCGAGGGATGCTCCGGCTGCGTATGCGGCGATGCTCGTCGACTTTTCCTGCATGACCGCGTTGTCGCTGAGCGACAAGAGCCTTCTCTCGGTGGTAGGGTTTGAGGGTGTCTTTCGAATACACGGACGTCGCCAGGATCATTGCTCCATGGGCGGCGCGTGGGGGAGGGGAGGTTCGGATGTGACTGGGAGGCGAGTCACTCCGAAGGCCAATGGCGAACCTGACAACAGGACAAGAATGTCGATGAGTCTTCTTCAACTCCTGTAGTTCAATTTCTCTGTTGAATGATGATATTCACAGTTTCTGGGTGGCGGCTATGGGCGGATAATTGTCCGTCAGATAAGTTTTTCCCCATACACAGCGTAGCACCCGAGGATGTGGATTGTGGAGAGGGATCTGAATAATGGGGTTGAAGGCGAGAAAGGGCACTACTCACGCATGCTCATAACCTGGTCAAATAATCATTCCCGTCGTCGAGACAGTCAAATGATAATCATGGCAGAGCCACTTGCATGAATGAACATCCAGGCAACAAAATATCCAAGGGAATGCTGGAATCTGATCCCTCTTCGGCGTCTTCGCTCTTCGCTCTTCACTCCCGAGTCCGTCCGGAGAATCTGCCACGCCAAGCGACCGTCAACAGCGCCTGAAACCCCCACATTGGAGATCCTTGGTCCGCCAGAAGGCTACAAAATGGGAACATGTTCAAGGATACCATATCTGCCAGTGCTCCAGGAGTTCGAGGACCAATATGAGATCATCGAGGTCAGTTGGATGGTGATCCACAGCGAGATCTGCAGGACCATGGTGTCTCTGAGCAGATGGTAAGGAGATCATCGTCAATAGAGCTGATGATCCCATACGCAATTCTTATGGGCTCAAACGGCTGAGTCCAGCATTGTCCAGTTTTTAGACTCCATCAACCCAGACTCGAGAAGTTTGAAGGGTGAAATTTGGTACTTGAGGGTAGTTGGGTTGGTGATGTTACGATGTAGTCCCTTTTGATAGTGGCTGGATCTAGGCCTCACAGACATGGCATGATCGAAACGTGACCTTGGAACAAAAGGCGCAAATAAAGCAGATTAAAAGCCTTCACCATTATCGATGTATTCGGGTATTTTTATTTGATGATAGAGCATGAATTTCATCAGCTTAGAGCGACTTGACTTTCCTTCATCATTTGACTGACTGCGTATAAAAGACTCAATTCTCCGATCGCTTGAACACAAGACGATTTGTCTCAACAAGAACTTTTCATTGATTCACTCTATTGTAGTAGCCATTCTAAACAGAGATTCATGACACACTACTGCATATACAAAACATCGCTTCTCCCAAGAGATCAACCCATAGATAGGGAGGGCGTCCAGATTCATAATGTGGCAGGCCTTTGCATTAACTTACAGGTGCGGAAGGCCGTCTAGAGAAAACAAACTTAAGCACGTATCGACTCGGGCAACGTAGCAACCTTCTCGTTGAACAAGTCCTCTGCTTGCTTCCAGACACGAGCATTCTGTCTGTCCTTGAGTTGCAGCAGGCTGGGCAGCAAGGCTTCGCTGAACATCTCGGAGCTTTCGCGAGGCAGGAGGGAGGGGAGGTGGTCGATGCTGATCACGCTCAATGGAGGGCCCTGGGTCTCGGCGGGTAGAGGAACAGTCACTGTGGGCTTGTCAAAAGTGGTGGTGATGGAATAGACAGGGATAGGGTTGTTGGGGTTGGTTCTGGGCAAGACAAGACCAGACTGTTAGCGAAAACGTCCTTCATCCTCAAGAGTCTAAGGAGTAACATACGTGTCGGCGCTCACGTCACAAATGACGGACAAGCGGCGATTAGGAGAAGAGAGAGTTTCGGTGTTGACGAAAGGAGGGATCTTGGCGGAAAGGTAGATGCAGTTAATGAAAATGTCTGCATCCTCGACAATCTCCTTGAAGGGACCACCTGGGAAACTAGATTAGCTCAGGCACAATGGCTGCAGTCGAGAATGTAAACATACCCTTCTTGGTCTCTTCAATATCCCACTGGATGATATCGGACTCGGGAATGCCGACATCCTTGGCCAGCTGAACGGCTCCCTTGCCACAGCGTCCAAGCTACACTTGGTCAGTACAATGAGAAGACCTCAGCTCATCGGAAGCACACCCACAGCTCCAATGACAAGCACCTTGGGCGACTTGCCAGACTGCTTCTTGCCAGCCTCCAACGATTCCTTCACAGACTCAATCAATAGGTCCTGGTTTGCGTAGGGAGTCTCGCCAGGGAGGGCTTCGCCCTCGGGGTGCGTCAGTTGCCAGGCCCAGTTCTTAACGGCCAAAGCAGAACCTGTACATAGCGTTAGTATTCCCCCATATGCGACGCACAGCAAACCGAAATTATTTACCTGCATAACCGGCGGAGTATCCAAAAGCTGTAGATGAAAGTGAGTCACTGATTTCATTCTTCCAGAGCAGAAACAGTCGCCACCTACCGGCTACTCGGCGTCCAGCATCATCTGTGAGGAACTCCAGGTCCAAGAGGGTGCCGCCTCCGCGGGGCCACCGGCTGAGAACCTTCTCCCAGCCAGCCTGTTGCTTGTAGCAGTGTGCAAAGGAGATGTGAACGTGCTCGAGGGGGAAATCGTCTTCGGGAAGCTCCTTCAGACCCAGTACATAGGCATCCTTGGGTGCGTCCTTCACCCATGAACCTTCCGCGACAAGGGGGGCGCCGATCTGTACAACTGGTGCGTGAGAATGTCGTTCGAAGCAGGGGGTCGTGTGCGAATGTCAAAAATTACCTGCTCAAACTCCTCATCTGTCACAAAGCCCGTTCTATTAGCGATTGTGGCCTGGGAAGGAATCAGGGGGACATTATTCTCACCGTCGAAAATCCGCTGTGTGGAACGCTCCACGGTCACCTGGAAGCCGGCATCCATAAGGGCCTTGCAGGTAGTCGGGGTCACTTCATTTCATACAATCAGCACATGTAATTCGAAGATTTACGGACTGAAAATGCCATGATGAACACGACATTTTTCATAAGAACAGGTAGAACTCACAAGCAGACCGCGCCTCGGCGGGCTTGGTTTCAGCGCGCAGCCAGATCTTATTGCTCGACATGGCTGTGTATTTCAATTGATGATTGCTCGAAGAGAAATTGATCTTTCTTGAGAAAGAGAATTGGAGATTTCAAAATATGAAAAGTGAAATTAGAACGATGACTCCTGGGCCTATGACACAGACCATCCCCTCAGTGATAACGGGGAGACAAGGATGTTGATCCGTTCCGTGGTGTGACTCAGCGATGGGTTGAGGTACGCTTCAACCGATGTCGGCTCTCCTCGAGAATTCATTGATATACAACTGAGATATTGACAGGGCTTGGCGATTGCTTCGTCGATGATAATGGTCTGCTCTGGGCAACTTTGTTCATTTGTCAAAATATTCCTCATCAGGATTGACACATGAGGTTGAAGTATCGATCATTTCCTCGGACAAAATATATAGGTATACTCATAGACGTCGAAATCAACTATCTACGCTTACTACGAATATGCAAGAGCACTAATTTGCATTATCATTGCTAAGGTTGCTAAAGAAAAATTGAAAGAGAGGTGTCTTATAGCAGACATCGTATTGGGCTATGAAGGTCAACAGCGATCAACAAAGCACAACAATCGGTTGACATAAGGTCCGGAAATCAAAGAAGTGCAGCTCAAGTCGCAGCCTTGGTCCGACTGCGTGTCCGACTCCCGATACCATCTTTAGGAACTATATGCTTCACTGTGTCTTTCACTTTCTTAGAGCGCCCTGACTTTTTCTCCCCGTTCCGAGTGGCATTCGAGGTCGCGTTACCGGTTGCTGAGGAAGCTGGTTGACCGTTTTCGACCACACCATTCTCTTCGCTAGTTTTCTGCTTCTTGCGTGCAGGTTCCGTAGATTCTCCAAGGACAGCTTTGTCATGATTGGCCGGTGCCGAAGACGGGTTGTGCTCTTGTTTGTCTCCTGCTTGCGCTGTGTTGGCTGTAGATGGTTGTTGAGCGTCAGTCACGGGCCCGGCGAGGGCTTGTTCTGGAGAAGTTGAAGTATCAACGGTCTTGGAGTCTCCAGCAAACTCGGTTTCTTCCGAGCTACTCTGGTCTGGATTGTGGACGGACTCTGCAGGTAGCGCTTGGTCCTTCTCCAGCGGATGGCTGTCACCGTTGGTCTCTCTAGCAGTATCCTTCAGCGATTTTTTGTTGACTTCTGCTTCGGTCTGAGTTGTAGGCTCTGGCGATATTCGTTAGCGTCTGATCGTTCTGTTGAACGCTTAGGGACCATTATACGGCGATGATGGTTAACTCAGGTGGCCAGACAGCGCCCTGTCTCCTGGACATACCTTGCTTGGAGTGACTGTTTACAACGCCAGAGTCGTTTTCCGTGGCCATGGCTGTGATTGCTAATGTGTACTTATATGTGCTTCATCCATGAATGGACAATGGGGACGATAAAATTGTCGCAAAAAATAGCGACTTGATTATCACTATGGCTGAGATCGCTAGGATAAGATGATTCTTGAACCGTGTATCACCGATGACGAGAGGTCAAGGATGACAGAATGTGAAAGAAATGGAGAGGAGACTGCGTGTGTGACGTTGACTAAGATCTTCGAGAACGCTAGCCTTTTCTTGACTATTTGTTCTATTTGCCTCCAACATGCTAGCGGATGCTAGATTTAGTAACGCAACTCCAGAACTCAATTCCGGGCTCAGCACGAGGGCCTGGCCGTCAGCCCTGGTGTAGTCCGGCTCTTCTGATGTTCTTCGTTGTAGGTAAGCATGCCAAGAAGAGGAGTAGGGTGCCATTAGTGCGGCAGAGTGGAGCACCATTGCGGAGATGGGATGAGATGGGCGCTTCCTCGCGTGAAGTGCGTCCGTCATCGTCAAAATCCATGACGTCGATGGACGATGCTGAGAAGACGGCATTCCGATGGGCCGAGTTAGCCAGAACCCAATGGACTACATCTGGTGTGTTTGTGTTTGTGATTCGACATGGTCAGCACGCGAGCCAATTCAAATCATGCCAGACCCAGTAGGTTGGATAGATTCTCCTCCTCTGCCGAGACCTGATCAAACGTGCTGGATGCCGACTCCTGGCCAATCTTTTCTGGTAGATTCTCCTGAATGAAGCGTGCCAAGTATGAAGCCTCCGCGAATTTTTGCTGATCGACTAAGATACGAATGGCGGTAATGGCATAGAGTACGAAGTTCTCCTTTTTCGTCTTGGGCCATGTTCTGAGCCGGACTCGTGATATCCTCTCTGTAAATTGCACAAAGCGTGTGGCGTCAGGTCGGGTTGGGTGGAAAAGAGGCACACAAGCTAGTAGTAACGACTTGAGAGACCATGAAGCGATAATCCTCACATACTCATCGTACATCTCGAGAGGCATCTGCTTGAGCTGGGATTGCTCTTCCTCCATAGCTGCGCGGCACAAAAACCCGGCTGCAGGCATTAGCAGGGCTTTCTTGTATTGAACAGCGCCAAGTTCGTAATCTGTAGAGATTGGCAGCCTGCTCGCCTCCAGATAATATCTCATGGCCGAGACCAAACCCTCTCCGTACTGAATCTCGGCTTTCAAGAGGTCGAGCAGGAAATTGCGAGCCACGGTTTGGGCCATGGCCTCCGGTATGCGACCGTCAGCACCGCCCAGGTCACGGTTCAATAGCATTCCCAGCCAGATTATCGCCGTTTTCTGTAGCCCCTCGGCGACCATGAATTTGAGGAGGGTGACGGTCGAAGATCGTATTGTGAATAGCATTTTCCGAGATTCGGCGTCGGATGCAAACCACCAGGACACGATTTTGGAACCGGCCTTAGACTTCTTCATCGCATCTACAACTCCATCGCCGGTATGAGCGCTCGCAAGTACTAGCTGGGCCCTCAAACAATTGAACAGAGCGGTTTTATTGACAGAACCCGAGGCAACCAACTCATCGAAGACAGTCATAGGCTCAGTCGCCAGTTTCTGCTCCTGAAGCGGTCCGAGACCAGATTGGTGGCCAGGGCTAGCTGTGTTTGAGGGAATGACGCGGAAAAGAGGATTCTCCAGAATGGTCCTCAGATGTTTGTCGGTCGCATGAACAGAGGATAACGGATTGTCGCCGTTCTCATCGTGATTGGCAGAAGATGATGATGATGGGTATTCTCGATCAAGCTGACGACGGAAGGAGGACGTAAGGGCGTTCAGTAATTGCGCTGATTCTCTTGGCGTACGAGGAAGAGGTTGATGGATTTTTGCGAAAGGGCTGAATTTGAACAATGATGACCCCTTCATGGTGACTCTGCTGCCTGGGGTTGATGGACAAGATGTATTGCGAGTGGAATATCTTCTGGCTCAACCTGAGTCTCCCCTCTCAGCACTCCAAACAGATCATCCAAGGAACATCCGATCCTCAGGCAGCGAACATCACCTGAGCGAAGGCAAAAACGGGCGGTGAGTGGAATCAGCGAATAAAAGGATGGTCTCCTGATACCCAACCCAAAGCAGACCACACAACAGAAGGAAAGGGTTAGAGAGGCGAAGCTGTCCACAATGGAGATCAAGGAGTGTTTTTAAGTTGTAGTTTAATGGTCGATAGCTCAATTGATTAGTATGCAATCAGCCAGACAGTGATATCCAACAGAGATAGAATAGCTGTATTCATTTCCGGAGTACCTTAACATCTACCATAGTACTCAGCCCAGCCACAGAGCCTCATAGGTACGGTACTCGCTAGGTAAACTTAGGTAGATAGTTGCCTCAGGCTCAGAAGCAGTCTTGTCTCCTTCAGCCAGGCTCAGACACGCCGGCCCAAACCTTCTACCTTAGTACTAGTAGCAGAAAGTCTCGTTCCCTGCCATTTCGATCTTGATCCAGTCCCCCAATAATTAATCTCTTCCTCCCTTCTTCCCACTACTTCTCTACTGCTTCCTCTCCTCCACAAGTCTATAATAACTTCCCTTTTTTCTTATTATTCTTTTTTCTTTTTTTATCAGCTATCCCCCTCCTCCCACCTTTGGCTCCTTTTTTTCCTTTTCGCCCCCCCAGTCTCCCCGGATTCGGCGGCCCTTGTGCCCGTGGTTTTGGTGCTGTCCTCTCGTGAGGGTGCAACTACCAACGACCTCTTTTTTACCCGCTCAGTTCAGCCACACTTTGTCGTCCCCACCGTCGACGTCGGAAATTCCTTCAATCTCCTTCTCTATTATTTAATCGCTCCCGCTTTGGAGATTCATCAACATTACCAGAAGACATGTCTGAAGTTCAAACACGGCCTTCTGCCTCTCGAGGCAGAGTATCCGCTCGTGGTGGTCGAGGTGGCTATAGCTCCAGAGGTGGTCGCGGAGGCAGCAGATCGGCCAAAGCAGACACCTCAGACCAGACTACGTTTGAAGATGAAGGAGAGATTGGTCAGATGAAGAAGAAATACTCGAACGATCTGCCCACACTGAAGGAATTGTTCCCTGACTGGACCGATGAGGATCTTGTCTTTGCTTTGGAAGATGCCGACGGCTTGCTCGAGGATGCCATTGAGCGCATTACTGAAGGTATGATCTCCAATCCCCCGATTTGTATCTCATGTCTCTATATCTGCTGTTCACTGGAATCGGCTCTAACCCTTTGATCGTTCTATCTCGACAGGCAACGTCTCACAGTGGGGTGAGGTGAAGAAGAAGACAACCGACCGGAACCGCTCCAAGGCCAAGGAGGCACAGAGCACCCCGACCGAGGCAACTACGGGTTCCGTTCGCTCAGGCCGTGGACGTGGCGGATTCGAGGGTCGTGGACGCGCCCGTGGGGATCGTGGTCGTGGTGGCCGCGGCGGTCGGGCTGGGGCTGTCAGTGCTAATGGTGCACGCGCCGAGAAGCCCGTTGTCACTGCCACCGTGGACATTGTGGAGACAACGATCGTCCCCGAGAAATCGATCGAGGTCGAAACCACCACTGTCGACGCCGACACGACCACCGACGCTGTCAAAGAGGCCCCGAAGGCCAACGTGATGCCGGATGGCACCAAGAAAGGTTGGGCGAGCTTGTTCGCAAAGCCTGCGCCGCTTCCGCAAAAGAAACCCGCAGTCGCACCTACACCTGCGCCTGCGCCTGTCCCAGCTCCGGTCCACGCCGAAGAACAACAGCCAGCCCTTGAGCCAGCAGCGGAGCAGAAAGCACCCGAACCTGTCCCCGTGTCCGCTCCTGCTCCTGCTCCCGCTGCTGCTACCGCCCCCGCTCCTGTCCCGGTTCCTGTTCCTGTTCCTATTCCTGTCGAGAAAGGACCTGAACCTGTCATTCCTAAGCAGCCTGCTGAAGCTGTCCCGGTAACTCCTTCCACAGCCGACATCACTCCTCCCAAGGATGGTCTGACCAAGACAAACCTTGAACAAATCCCCGATGTTTCTCCTCCCGCTCCCACAGCCACTGCGGCTAGCACAGTGGGCAGCAACCTTGATGCCCACAGCGTCGCCGCTGTCTCCACCCCCGCTCGTCAAGCTGCTCAAGCTGCCTTCCCTTCCAGCGTATTCAAGTCCGGCGCTCGGGCCCCCGGAACTCAGCGTCGTGTCATGGAACAGCAAGAAGCTGTAGTCATGCCTGGAAACCACGCCGTTGATCGTGCGGCAGTGCAGTTTGGCAGCATGGGACTGAACGGCGATGCTGCCGATGTCGATATTGACGAGAACAGAGAAGACGCTGAAACCCGTGCTCAGCCCCCTCAACACTCTCCCGTCGCCCCTCGTGCCTCTCTACCTCCTTCCACTCAGGCCCAGCCCTCCACCGAGACTCCTACTGTTTCCCGTCCGGCTCCCGGACTTCCTCCTGTCCCACAAGTTTCCGCTGCCGATTCATCTTTCACCGATTTCGCCCGCTACACCGAGGCTCAGAAGCCTTACGACCCGTTCTCTCAGCAGGTCACCCAGCCTCAACCCCAAGTGCAGGAGCCATTCGCAAACCAGGCCCCCGTCCAGCCCACCGTCACCTCCGGCAGCGAGTACTCTCCTTTCTACGCCGTCGACCAGCGCCTCCCTTACAACTACTATGGCACCTATGGCCAGTCCCAGGATGCCTCTGTGGCTCAAAGGGCGGCGGCTGGTTTCGGTGTCTCCGGCGCCGAGGTGCAGCCCCAAGTTCCCACCACTCAGCCTCCCAGCCGCTACGGCCATGTTGATGCTCCCAGCAGCGGTCACAACACTCCCAACCCCACCCTCTCCGCCGCTACTCAAACCCCAACCGCGCAGCACATGCCTGGTCAAGGTGCCGCTCATGCCTACGGCTACGGATACCCTTACTACTCCAACCCTCACTATGCTTCGTACATGAGCCAGATGACTCAGCACCAGTACGGAAGAAACCGACCCATGTACGACGATGCTCGCCGATATGAAGATCACTACATGCCCCACAGCACTCAGTACGGATATGGCAATCAGTATGGCCCCTACGGCAAGGCTGGTATGTATGGCCAGCCGCACGGTTTCTCCTACGACCACTCCTCCTCGCCTGCTACCGCGGGTAGCTTCAACCAATCTGCTCCCGGTCGTGACTCCGTCTATGGCCGCACTGGATCCACACAGCCTTCCGAGACCCAGCAGTCCGCCGCTGGCACCAACGCCTTTGGCGCGGGCATGTCGGACGTCTTTGGCCGCACGCAGGCTGGTTTCGGCCAAAACCAGCCCATCTCCCAGCAGCCTCCGGTGACCTCGGAGGAGACCAAGAGCTTCGAGACGCCTAAGGCGGCCGGGCCCAGTCCCTCCCTTGCGCAGGCCAACCGTCCTGGCTCTGCCACTAACAGTGCGCCCGGACAGCCTCAGGCGCAGACGGGCCTTCCCCCTCTTCAAGGCCAGCAGGGACAGCAGGGATTCGGTGGATACCCTCATCTGAACCCCCAGTACGGCAGTGGACTGGGTGGACTTGGCGGACACCAAGCTGGTGCCACCGGCCAGACACACCACCAGGCTACCGGTTACGGTAACTACGGAGGCGCAGGCTTCGCTAATTATTACGGAAACACTGGACGCGGTGGTTGGGGAGGCAATTACGGCCATTAAAGGGTCATGGCGTTCGCATCATTTTCCGGTTGATGGGATGTTTACTGTTACATCATCTTGCTTTTTCTCTCCCATGCTCTTCTCTCGAACTTGTTTTTTTCCCCCCTGTTCTCTCTATTTTCTACAAGGCGGCATGCCTGGGTCAAAAAAATTCCTATACTTCACTGTTGTGTTCTGTCACCTTTCTTATGCCATCTTCCAACGTGTAATCTCTACTCTCGGCGAGGGGAGCTCGGTCAGCTCTCCTCCAGGATTTGATATGCTACGCAGGGATATGCTGATGATACTGTATTCAACCGAGAAAAATGCGAGGCATATTTCCTTTTCTTTGTTATCACCATTGACGGTTCATGACATCTCTCCATGTTGTTGTTTCAGATTTGCCGGTCAGTTTTCTCCCATCCAAGCATGATTCTCTTTCATCCATTATTCCAGATTGCCAGTTCTATTTCCTCAAATCTGGCTCTTTTTTCCACTTGATGTTTGTTCATGACAGAAAAAAAGCTGCTTCTGTTTTCCCTTTTCCTTGCTTGCGTCTGTTTTGCATACTTCCAGCTTCCTTCCTGTACTACTTATCCGGTGTCATTTGGGGACTACATTTATGCAATTCTGACTGGATTAGGACAAGGGATGGGAGGCTCCGGGAAGTAACAGGAAATGAATTGAAATGATTTGGGATGGCGTTTGATATGATTTTCTTTCTTTCCATCCTTTGATCGTAGGCAGTTGGTATGATGAGAGGTGTACTCCGTAGCATCAGCAGAGTTGGTCCGCATTGCCCTATTGCCTATTACTGGGTTCAATGCGCAGACCACCTTGTATCTGCGTAGGAGGTATCAACTATCTCCGGTACTCACGGTGAAGACCTCAGGAGGTTGCGGAGGAAGATCTTGTCTGATTTGGGGTGTTTCAGGGTCCGAGGGTGACGTGTTCTCTACAGGATTGGGATTTTTATGGAGTAAGATGGTAATAAATTATGTGATCGATTGATTTACTCAACTTGTGGATTCTAATGCTCAAGACTACTACGTAACCTTCCTATATACAAGAATCGGAACTCCTAAGAAAAGGAGAGAAAATAAAACAAACAAAAGGATGAACGTGATCCCACGTACCCAAAAACCATTAATGATTCTATATTTGCAACGTCCACTCTGGCATAGTGCATAGTGCATATTGCATGAATGTGTCTGACAGCGCCATTCATATAGCGGTAACTAGCAGATTGGAGGTTTACTCGGGCACTCCGAGTCCCTCGCCACCGGTCTGGTGATAGGGCGGCTTGGCATCTGCGGCGCGCTCCTTGTCAAAACGCCAGACACCACCGGTCTTGTCGCTCTCGAGCGAAGTCAGGCCGACCATCCTGGCCAGACGCTGGAACTCCTCGTCGCCCGTCTCATCGACGCGCTTGAAGAACCGGCGCTCCCACTCCCGGCCCTCGGCCTTTTCGACTTTGCGGAGCTCGCGCTGAGCGTTCTCGATCTTCGACTTGGCCACGGAGGTGGCGTCCATGTCACCGCGCTCGATGGCGGATGCGACATCGCGCCAGGCTCGTCGGCTCTCCCATAGGTCTTGCTCCTCCACGGGGGCGACGGTCAGTGGGCTGGTTTTCATGTCCTTGGCGACGTAGCGGTCGATCTCCTTGTTGGTGCGGGCGTCCTTGATAACGAATGTGTCGGACCATTGTCCCTCTGCGGTGTAGAGGGGCTTCTTCTCCCCGTCCTTCTCGTGGTAGAGCACGGCGTTGAAAGTGTTCTTCTTGCCGCTGAGCCAGCCCTTGCCGGAGTAATTGATCTTGGCGATGTAACCCGTGCTACTGGCGATCATGGTCGATCTCTCCAGTTCCATGAATGGTGTACCGTAGATGAGGGACTCGACATGCAAGTACGGGAGTGTGATGAGGTAGCGCTCCTTCTGGGCCGGATCGTTCTTGTCCGCGGATGGAGGGGTGATTGTCAGCAAGGCATGGCCGATTTGCTTGACTTGGATCGTGTTGGAGAAGGATGCCTTCTGTGCATTGTATCCTTGTAGCTAGCGACAATCTTTGTTAGAGTCTCATCATCTACAACCGTACGCTTGATTTCTCACGACTTACCTCAATACCGTGCTTCTCGTTGGTGATTGCGTAGGCAGTGGCAGGGGGATGGTGGCTGTTAGGGGTCAGTACCGGGTCGAGGCAAGACCAAAGTAAGAAAAACGAACCTGACTTGCTCGCTGATCAAGGTAGTCTCCCCGGCGTCAGGGTCATTCTCCCACTTTCCAAGGAAAAGCTCACCCAGAAAGGGGTTTAGAGGCTTCTTCTCACTGCCTAGCTTCTCGCTGCGAGAGCAGTACTGTTGACGCAGCGTGCTGAGAAACCACTTCAGAACAGCCAATGCTCGCTTCTCAGGGTCGGCTTCTTTGGCCGCAGCCACAAATAGACTGGGATGTTCAGCCCAGTAGGCAGAGTATTCCGTCAGAGAGGTGCCGGAAAGAATGAAGGGAGGAGCGGTCAACGAGGAAAGATCTCCATTGAAAGAGGCGATCGACTAGCAAGACATCAATGTTAGGTTAGCCCATTCGACCAGAACTTGTCTAAGAAGACATAAACGAAAGCAATAATAGACATCTGAACCAAAACTCACCTTCAGGAAGCTGGACCAGGACCCTTTGCTTGCAGCGGGAATGGCAGACTGTGGATCCTTGCTGGAACTCATATTGGGGATACCTCTGTGTTTTTGACAAGAAAACCACGTAGTCCAAAAAGAATACTTAGCAAACGCTAAAGAGTAGATTTAGAAACCAAGAAGAAGCAAGCGTGAGTGGGGATGAAGAAGGAAGATATCCTCCAGCAATACCACTACCTAGCCAAGGAAATAAGAAATAGAAACTAATTAATTGCTTGCTGGCGCCAGAGTTTCAGAGGGCAGAAAGACGCTAAGAGGGGATTCGGCTGCGACGTCATGGTATCTCCGTAACTTCAGGCGGTTGTACTGCCCCGCATGTCCATCGCCAATAACGGCATCTTCCTCTTCACTGCACCGCCTCATCATCATTCTCATCTCCAATTTCAACATCTCAAGTTGCGGGATCGACCAATGAGTGCCTGCAGCTGGTCCTCGCTAAGCAATCGATATCCCTGGATTCGATGGTCCGTGATGCTGGTCTTCCCGCCACTGTGTTGACCCTTGGCAAAAAGACATCATCTATCCACGCCCCTTTCCGGGAGAAGCGTACACTGAAAGACAGCAGTCATCAGTGGCTGTTGGTGGCTAAAACAGACGGATAGACAAGCTATCTTATCAGATGACTTGGCGACCTGATTCTGCTTTGAAATTTCAATCAAGGGCAGTTATTCATCATAGCATGGACATCTGCAGAAAGCAGATTCAGACGCAAAAAGGCCTTCCCTCCTCAAAAGCGCTGATACTGATACCGGCGCTCATAATGTCCAGCCTATTTACAGGGTTTCAAGTCGATTGAGGACTTGCCCAAAGTCTTGCAGAAAGCGCTATCACAATCTTACTCCGGAACCATAATCATATCATCTGAGGGGTCAATTCTCAGATTTCAGACAACCCAACTATCTCTGATGAGCTTCAGCGCCCAGGGTTATTCAAGGGTAGTTGAGACTTGAGACTGAGAAACAACGGAAGCGGAAACCCTCTTCGTTATGGATCCGTGAGATGCTACATTATGTATCCTTGCTTCTCAACTCAAGTCTGCTATCCTGCAACGGGTCCGAAAATATATCATGAAATAGAGAACCAATCGCAGATGAGCATATTCAAGGGACCAGAAGGTCCCCTGTTTCAGGACGCTCGGATTGATCGGGTTCTGGAATGGCTTCCCTGAATTGCTTATCCCTTCGTTGATCCACCAAGGGTGATCGCCACGGTTGATTATGTAACAGATGCTCAGAATGCTGAACTCATATAGGCAAAGAAGATATCCCATTAATGTCAATCTGCCTTACGGTTTATTGTCGAAAGAAATCATTCAAATACCCCTGATTCTTTTTTGCTGGTCGAATGTACCCTTCCGTCCATTCGCGGTTCCTTGGCCACGAGATGATCGCCGGCAGGCGGATCCGTACGCCGCGCAGGCTCCAACCCGAGCTTGGTGCATCTCCTCTCAATTGAAAGTATGGTGTAACACTATGCGATCTCTCTATGAGATGATGCGTATCATGCGTTCCTTGAGGATCGCCCATATGCGATCAACCAGGGCTGCCGTTGGCCACGCACCAGCCCCGTCGTTCTGCGTTGTCGATCATGTTTCCACTTCTGACCAAGCTATAGGCATCCGGGCCCTCTCCCGAAGCATATAGTGGCCCATCAACGTATCCACCGTTTGAGAGGATTACTGGGTCTCTGTATACCTGAGCTGTCTCTGCGTGGGTCGAATATCATACATATTTGAGAAAGACTGCGTAGTGCTTCCAAATCGAGCTACTGAGAGCTTCTGAAGCTCTCCTCCCTAACGATTCTAGCCATTGCGTGCTTCATTGATGTGATGATAGTCAGGCTGAAAATTGAATGCATTGCATCGCGACGCGTAATGCTCGATGTTCAAGGTGGCAGCCGCTCGATCAGTGCCCTTAACGTCATGAGGTGCACATTGCGTCAAGATGCTCGAAAGCTGTCTGTCGTACCTTTGTTTGCCTTGGTGAGCTCTCCCTTTCCATATCTTTCCCATGGTTTGCGCGTCTTCATGTGTACTCAAGGACCCAACCACCCTTTGGACCTTCCGGATTTTGTTCGTTTCACTTGAGATGCCCACAAAAGCCTAATCACAAGTCTCCCTTGTCCTTCTTCAATGTATTGGAGTCAATCGTTTGTGACCAGAAGATCGAACACACTTGTTCCAGTACTTGCAAAACTACAGTCTCTATCCCTATCAATCGCCTTGCACAATGCTCGGGGTTCCCTGGTCAAGATCAGAAGACATAAGTACCATGTCTGACAGTTCTTCCCTGAACTCTTCTACAACCCAGCTGCCCGTAGAGGGCCCTCAAGGGGCGAATTCTTCTTGTAATTCATTCCCTAGCTCACCCAAGACCCTTGTCCAAGTACAGAGTCATCTTGTGAACCATGACAGTTCAACGGAGACAGATGAGTATGAAGAGGAAGATGCAGAGCAATACCTGCGGTTCGCTCCGTCTCGAAAGATAGCCATTGTGGCTATTTTAACATTCTGTGCTTTCCTTACTCCCATTTCTTCCACTGCTATCCTAACCGCTGTTCCGGAACTTGCAATGACATTCGGGACGACAGGAGACATTATAAATGCCAGTAATGCGCTATATCTTGCGTCTATGGCCGTCTCTTGCTTGTTTTGGGGTCCTCTCAGCCAGGTATGGGGTCGTCGTCCTGTAAGTGTGCCCGAAGCGAACCTTAGCGGTGCTGTCAGTCCAACTGTCTGACTGCAACTCCCTACAGATCTTTATCTTAAGCGGGCTGCTATTTTGGCTCTCCACGGCCGCCACTGCCTTATCTCCTAACCTTCCTGCATACTTTACATTCCGAGTTCTCACAGCCCTACAAGGCACGTCCTTCCTCGTAGTGGGAAGCTCTGTAATTGGGGATATCTACGAGCCTCGGGCCAGAGCCTCTGCATTGGCATGGTTCCTATCAGGAAGTATGACGGGACCTGCTCTAGGTCCATTTTTAGGTGTACGCTTCTTCCTCTTGATGGAGAATATGGAGTCTACCTGTTCGCTAACACGCCTCATCAAACTCAGGGTATTGTGGTTACGTTCAGGCCGTGGAGAGTCATCTTCTGGCTCTTGACCGCACTGACCGGCTTCGCCGTCCTGTTAATCATCCTGTTCCTCCCAGAGACCATTCCCCACAAAACGAAGGGCGAGCTGGCGGGCCACCGTCTTCCTCAGAGGATCAAAATGCTGTGGCAGCGCATCTCACCCTTACGTGCCCTCCTTCTCCCCTTCTCCCATCCGAATATCTTCATCACTGGCCTAGCAGCCGGCGCTCTAGTCTGGAACCAATACGCTCTCTTGACGCCAATCCGATACGTTCTCAACCCTCGCTTTCGCCTGACTAGCCCAATCCAAGCTGGTCTCTTCTATCTTGCCCCAGGCTGCGGATACCTGGCCGGCACCTTCGTGGGCGGCCGCTGGGCCGATTACACTGTGAAAAAGTACATTAAAAAATGCAATGGACAGCGCATCTCGGAGGACCGACTCCGATCCTGTCTCCCATACATCTGTATCGTTACACCAGGCTGTCTCCTTGTATACGGCTGGACCCTCGATCAAGAAGTCGGTGGCATCGCGGTACCTGTGGTAGCAATGTTCCTGCAGGGCGTGGCGCAAATGTTTTGCTTCCCTAGTCTTCAATCCTACTGTCTCGATGTGATGCAACCGCATGGCCGCAGTGCGGAAGTCGTCGCCAGCAGTTACGTCTTTCGATACGTGTTTGCGGCACTGGGCACCGGCGTTGTCCTACCTGCTACTCAGTCGCTCGGTGTCGGATGGTTCAATACCATCTCTGCGCTGTTTCTGGTATTTTCTGGTGTCCTGGTGTGGTTGACGGTTATCTATGGCCCACGGTGGCGGGAAGCTGCTGATTTGAAGTACTCCCGGAACGCATTTGGAGCGAAGCAGGCTGGGGCAGAAGTATAAATTAAACATTTATCAATTCGACAGTGTACTATAGATATAGACAAGCCATACAAGGGTCCATTGGGGTATTGGCATTTGATATAGAATGTTGTTGGCTTTGTGCTGAGTGCAATTATATACCTGTCGTCTCACTGGTCTCGGAATGTGCAGCATATAGTCAGGATTCCCTTGATGTATAGACGTATGAATAGTGTCTTCCACTGGATCAAACAACCATATGTGCAGCGATCGTCTCAACATAATGACTTTCAAAAGTCGTCCAGAGACGGATTATCCCTCCCGCGACGATCCACTTCCCTCTGCGCCCGTCATAATATTACCCGGGCCCTTCAAGACATCATCTCTGCTCAGGCAGGTTTCGGCAGACACCCGCGCAAGCTTCCGCGCCTCCACGAACTTCCTCGCATCCTCGCGCCCTTTCTCCACGTCCACAAAGGCAATCGCCATCATCGCCGCAGCACATACAGCAAACAGGAACGGAAACCCCATCCAGTTATTCTGCGTATCGTTGATGATGGCCTGGATCACATTGGGCCCGATGATGGAGGACTGGACCGAATCAGTATTCCGTTCTACTTGTCTTAATTGGAAGGAGATAGGCAGTGTGCCCAAGCAGGCAGGCAGGTATGTAGGCAGCCTGCATTAACGGGAATGATTGCTTACAGCTCGATTTGTGATGCCGAAGAGCGCGAAGAACATGTTATCGTAGCCCTGGGGCATGAGCTCGCTTATCATTGTTTGCGCGTACTACGTGCGCACGGGGTAGGACAGGGTTAGCCTCATTTCGAACGGGAGGGGGGAGTTGTGGTACACGGCGTACAGCGTAGTAGGGGGCTTGGAACAGGCCGAAAATGACATTGTAGAAGTAGAATTCCCACTGCGGACGACTATGAGTTTGGAAGCTGGATGTGACGGAGGACGGAACACTCACTCGGTTATGGTAGCCGATCCGTTGTGTCCAGAGTCCTAGCATTCCCCAGAATGGAATTAGGACGCTGAAGAGGGTTGTGACGAGGAACATGCTCTTCGTCCGAAATTTGAAGTACTTTTGGATGTACCAGAATCCGAAAGTGGAGGCGATTGAGCATACAGCCTGTGTGATGCCTAGATACGTTAACTGTAGAAATGAAAAGGATACGTAGTCGTTTTGAATGATGGAAACCAAGGTTCCTTAAGAGAATGCATCAGTTTCGTTCATGTGGCCTCTTGCAAGACTGCGCTGCACTCACCGGTTGTATTTAGCCCATCGGCAAGCAGAAAGTAAGCGACGAAATAGAGGAATGTCTGTGGCAAAGACCGGACCTCCCTGAGCGCAAGCCAGATTTGTTTGAAGCCAATCGTTGCATAGTTCGAACCCTTTGGGACCTTAGGGCCTGGCCGTTTTTGCTGAAAGATGAACCACCATACTCCCAAAACGACCCAGTCTAGTACCAGATGTCAATTGAATGATACGTCTTAGCTCAAAGGATCACCCACATGAGTTTGTCAAGCAGAGGGCGAGGTTGTTCGAGTAACTATTGTTCTGAAGTGGAAGCAAAACACTCAAGTTCAGTACGAGAGTGAGCAAATATCCAATATTGCTGTGTGCAGTCGATATATTGCTATTCCAATCATAAGCACCGTCCTAACCATCCAACAATGGAAGCATACCTGATGTGGTTCCTTTCCAAGGATTCAATTGCATCATACTCTTGCCGACTGATTTTGCCCTCCTTCAGATCCTCCTCGCGAGCTTTGCGGACATGCGGCATGTATCGAGCAAGTCTGGGAAACACAGCCGCATAGAAAACCAGAGTAGCCCCGTAGGCGATATATGCAACTACATACATCGCCATAGCGGCAGGCCATTGACTAGGATGCCTGATCGCCATCATACCATACTGTAGCGCCCAGCATATTACTGTCAATGCCAGTAGAAGCCAACGACCAAACGATCCGTAGTCGGCGGCACTGCCGAGCCAGACAAATATCACCGTCATGAAGGTAAAACACAATCCATTAGCAATCAAGACCACGGAAGAGACGGACCGCGTGCCTCCAGCCCACGAGACAACGCAGGGAGAGGAATCTGTGCATGGCTGGCGCGGATTGGTGCCCGGTTGCCAACCAGACCCGTTCAAGGCCCATTGAAAGCTTCGAGATAGATGCATTAGCTTGGGTCTGAGATTGTTGCAGATATGTTCTTCCTTACAGTGCTTGACTATAAGAACCCGGGCCAACTCCATTGTCCCCTGAGCAAGTACGAGACGTCCCGTCAGTAAGTCCTAGCTAGAAGAAGACAAAGGCAATGTTACCGTTGTAGTAAAGATAGTAAGACCATAGTTCTCTACGGGTTGTTGTTGGTTGTTCGTATAGATGTTCATCCAGACCGAACAGACGTTCGAAGTCGTCGCGCGTTGACTGAACTTCTTGCACAGTTATGGTAGCTTTTGCATTGCTTCCCTCATCCGGTTGTCTGTCACCGTTGTGATCAGTGTTTTCGATCAATATGCTTGGTTCATTAGACGGATGATTGTTCGGAGACATGACGACGACACTGGGACGACTTCCAGCTCCCTCGGTCAATGTGGTGCAGCTGTTATAACATCAGGAAAGAGGTGAACTGACCTTATAAGCCAGGACTTTCCAGACCGAATTGAATCATTCATTGATAGATCGTCACGGTGATAAGAGTATCAACGCGATGGTTGATGGCGATGGCCAATGCTACCCCGCATCGCTGCTGTTGTTACTGTTGCATTCCTTGGGACAACAATGTCGCTTCTCCTTATGGTTTGGCCCCATTATATTAATGACTAGAACCAAAATTGAATCCTTCATGACGCTAACGAAGACTTTTTAACAGACACTTTGTGATAAACCGATAGCGTCAATACGAGGACAAGAGAATCGATTCGAGTATCGGGGCAGTCCATGTGAATGAAACACGTCAGGTGTTCTCCGCATCTTCTCCACCGTCGTCTCCAACGATTGACCTTCATGTTCCATTCGAATTCAAGAACACGGTGCTATAAAAGGGGTTATCTCTCATTGAACCTGGTGTCCCATGTGTAGAATGCTATATTATCATTATCAGGGGCTGGATTGATAGGATTCCAGGCCAAGACCTAATCGAGATAAAGATTCACCCATTGCAGTTCCATGCAACGAGCTGAAAAGATGCCGCCAGAAGATTTACAGAAAAAAGTTGGCCAGGTATGATCTCGATCTTTAGACGTCCATATAAAAGACTACTAGACTGAGCTGACGATGGTTTTTTTTAGCTTTTTGCGGTCGGCTTTGATGGTATGGTACCAAGTCCAGAGATCAAGACTTTGATCCACGAGTACGGGATAGGGGGCATTGTCCTGTTCAAAAGGAATATCCAAAATGCAATACAGCTCCAGGTATGTGCTACCTTGCCAAAGTCATCACCCCTATATCCCGACGCCAGTGAGGAAGCGGTCCAGCTGATCCCTGCGCAAGTCTCTCACTCTTGCGCTGCAAGAGGAAGCTAGACTGGCAGGACACGAATATCCTCTCTTCATAGGAATTGACCAAGAGAATGGACTGGTCACCCGGATATCGCCACCTATTGCTGCTCAGCTACCCGGACCAATGGCCCTTGGAGCCACCCATTCACCAGAATTGGCTTATCAGGTTGGAGGGGTCACCGGCGAGACGTTGAGGTTCTTCGGGATCAACATGAACTATGCTCCCGTCTGCGACATCAATTCAGAGCCTTTAAATCCAGTCATAGGCGTCCGGAGTCCTGGAGACGATCCAGAATTTGTCGGTCGATTTGCAAGTGCTGCTGCGCAAGGACTTCGAGAACAGAAGATCATTCCTAGTGTCAAGCATTTCCCCGGGCACGGAGATACCGCTGTGGACTCCCATTATGGGCTTCCAGTGATACAAAAGACGAGGGAGCAACTGGAGCGATGTGAGCTGATCCCTTTCCGTCGAGCTGTAGCAGAGGGTATTGAGGCAGTCATGACTGCACATATCTCCTTGCCCGCCATCGGTGACGGCAAACTGCCTGCCACACTCTCCGCTGATGTTCTGAGCATTCTCCGCAATGAAATGCAATATGATGGGATGATCATCACCGACTGCCTGGAGATGGACGGAATTCGAGCCACATACGGTACCGAACGGGGGGCAGTTCTCGCCTTGGAAGGTGGTAGTGACAGTATCATGATTTGCCACACATTTGCTGTTCAAGTAGCTTCTATCCAAAACGTCTGCGAGGCGATACAGTCTGGCCAGATATCAGCTTCACGTCTGGATGAAGCATATAGTCGCGTGGTCAAGTTGAAGAACACCTTTCTGAGCTGGGATACTGCGCTCCTACCACGGAATCTTGATGATTTGTCTATGTTGAACAGAAGAGCTGCCACGCTTGCAAAGGACGCCTATTCACTTTCTGTTACCCTGGTCCGCAGTGAGCCTGGTGTCCTGCCTCTATCAAAATCGGCACATCTTGTGCTTCTGTTCCCAGGGGAAAGAACACCTGCAGGAGGTGCAGTCGACGGGGAAGGTTTAGGAAAGAAAGGAGCTTACAATGCCACGGAGTTCGGCGAGGTCTTGAAAGCCCACAATCCCACAACTGTTGAGCTTCACTATGGCACTGCAGGACTATCGACCGAGCAATACAAGCTTGTCGAAGCCGCTGATGCTGTCGTTTTCATCACCATCAATGCACGAGAGTCGCCCTTTCAGAAAGAGATGGGCCTGAAGCTCTCCCGACATGCTCGGAAACTGGTTACCATAGCCGCTTGCAGTCCATACGACTTTTTGGATGATGACAGCATCAAGACGTATATAACTACCTACGAGCCAACTATTGAGGCTTTCACAGCCGCCGCAGATATTCTTTTCGGTGCCTTAACTCCAAAGGGTGCCCTACCGGTTGGATCAAAAAAGGTCGCGCTGGGTTCTATGCATGTGTCGCCATTCGAAGCCGCCAGGGATCTGACTCAACTGGTCGAAGTCTGGAATACTGCCTTGCCGACGTATCCACTACAAGCAGACAGCCTTAACAGATTTTTGACCCAGACCAACGGACATCACTTCGTTGCGCGACTGGAGTCCAAGGTCATTGGCTTCTGCCTCATGTATATAACAACTAACCGAGGCACGACATGCTGTCAGCTGGCTGTCCTTGCAGTCCACCCCAGCCACCAAAGCCAGGGTGTCGGCACGGCTTTGATCGCAGAAGCGCGGGCGTGGCTCATGAAGAATTACAAACCAAGTTCCCTATCACTAGGGAGCTCCTTCCCACGGTTCTGGCCCGGTATTCCGACTGACCTCCCGCCAGACGTACAGGAGTTCTTCGTTCACCGCGGTTTCCGCCTCAACCCTCTGATTCCGAGATCTGTCGATCTGTACCAGGATATCAGAGATTTCCAGTCACCAGAAAAGTACGTCGGGCGTGCTAAAGAGCGAGGCTTCACTTTCGGCGCTCTTCAGCCCGAGCAGTTTGAAGAGTGTCTGGCCGGTCAGAAGAAGAACTTTTCCTACAATCCGGTGCGTATCCGTTCCCCATCTCTGATCCTACCAACTCGTTACTGACCCAGCCAGGCCTGGACCGACTTATACCACAAGCTCGATCCTACAGAGCACCCGTCTAGCATCATGACTGCATTTGACTCGCACGGGAAACAGGTAGGTTGGACGCTGATGCTGGCCCCGTCGTCGCCGGTCCTGCAGCAGAACTGGGCCTTCCCGCCTCTCTGTGGCCCCAAGACCGGGCTGATCGGCTGTGTCGGAGTCGACGAAGAATATCGTAAAGCAGGAGTCGGACTTGCTCTCCTCTGCCACGCGATCGAGGATATGAAGCAGCGTGGAATCGAGGGAGTCTTTGTGGATTGGGTGAGTCTGGACGGATGGTACGAGAAGATTGGGTTCAGGACCTGGCGCCGCTATAGAACCGGTCAGATGTGATCCTGCCTATACGAGCGTGGTGCACCTATATAGAAATGTCCCATGTATTCAGTTGTTTTGTGCCAGTGAGCTACTCTCAGAAATCTCATCCGAATGTCCTCCAGGCTCCAAGCGATTCTACTGAGAGTCGACAGCTCAAACCAGGTAGAAAACTAAATTCTGTCACAATCTTACCTCCTGGCAGAGCAAAGCCGGTTCCGGCCCGGGTACTCTCAAAGCCGTCGAGACATTCACAATCTCTACTGTCATGTGCAGTCGTCGCCACGGAATCAAGGCATCAACAAGGCGGTGGAGCCTTAAGCGAGTCCCACACCAAAGTTTCCGAGAAGGATTTTCCGAGACGCCCACACAAACTCTCACTCTCTCGGAACAACACTCACCGCCTAACCCACCCTTTGACTGCAAAACCCTATCAACATCCGTTCAGAGCACTGTGGTACAGTGTGAAGGATTGTCCGCCTATGCCCAAGTCCTCAATCAAGGCAGCCGAGTAACCTCGCGATTTTTCCAGGCTGGGCGTGCCGAAAATCGATCGAGGCTCTCAAAATCTGCCACGGGCGTAGGTGGACGATTCTTACACTGTACCACAGTTCAAACTCAAAGCATCCATGTTACAAGGAGGTACGAGAAGATCGTTCTCTTCGTCTAACCTCATTGATTCGTCTGGCAAAAGTGGAAACTAATCAGTCCTTAAATTCAAACTACTTAGACTTCTCTCTAAGCTACACTTGAAAACATCAAGAATTCAAGATCAAATCGGCAAAAGCCCTGAGTCATATCTTCGTGAAACCCCATGTGGCACAACTTCCATCCCATAGCGGTTACAAACTGCACAGGAACGGGTGTCACCAGCATTTACATCTCACTGTTGGGTGAGACGATCTGTCCACTGCCCTCTCTGCTTGCCACCTTCTCGTCGTGGGCGGCCAGGTCGAACTTGTACAAGGGCTCAAGCTTGACGTCGCGACGGAAGATGTAACGCTGGATCCACCAAGGGAGCACCTTGAAGCACTGGTAATGCATGTGCATTCTGGTGGGGACCGCGAAGATATAATCAAGTTCTTCCAGAGTGCGTTGCTTGGTTTCGGGAACCCAGAGGAAGATCATGACAAAAGCTGTGACATTCAGACCTCTGCACATTGGTTAGCACGAAACCCACAAATCAACAAGCAGAAACTTGAGAAAGGATATCACTTACGCATAAAAGCAAAATGCTCCGGTGGGGCCCATCACATGAAGCATGCGTGGGAAAGTGATTGACAAAACTGCGGCCCAGCCAAGGCAAGTAGCGACCGCCCAAGACATTCCAACTTCTGTACGGGAATTAGCTGACAACGAGAACAAAAGAGGCCAAAAGCAGACTTACCACGATGGGAGAGAGGGAAAACCTCTGCCGAATAAGTAAACGGCACCGGTCCTTCTCCTGGAGAGTAAAATGCTGCGAACATGAAAACGAACAGTGCGATACATCCCAGATGCGCTTTGGATGACTCGGGAATGTAAAAGCAGAAAGCGGCCGCGAGCAGAGTCCAAGCCATCTGAGGGAAAGTGAAAAGAAGAAGGCTTCGACGTCCGAAGGTGTCGATAGTGAGTACGGCCGGGAAAGCAAAAAGGAAATTGACTAGTCCGAATCCCCAAGAGGCAAAAAGAGCTCCGGTATTGCTCGCACCCGCATTAACAAAGACTGTCGAGGAGTAAAAGGCCACAATGTTGATGCCACACATCTGCTGAGCAATCATGACGACAAACGAAGCGAGGGTGGCGCGGCGGACTCGCGGGATGGTGAACAACTCGACGAAACGAGTAAGATAGTTGCCCTTGCCGGCGATCTCCTGCTCCACCTTGATCTGCGCATATATGTAGTAGAGGTCGCGCGCAGCTTGCAGCTTGCTGTTGCGCAGTCGGCAGAGAGACTTGAAAGCACGCTTCAAGTTTCCTTTCTTGATGAACCAACGAGGCGACTCGGGGCAGAAATACACGCCAACAAGCAGAGGAACGGCAGGAATGAAAGCAGAGCCGAATTGCAACCGCCAGGCGATATCACCGGTATTCTTGACAGCCAGGTTTGCAGAGAAACCGAGGAAGATGCCAAAAGCAGTCCAGAGTTGCCAGCACATGACCAAGCCTCCACGAATAGAAGCAGGAGTATTCTCGGCACAGAAGACGGGAACGGTCGAGGCCTTTAAGCCCATGCCGAGTCCAAGAAGCAGACGAGTGACGAACAACTGGGGCCAAGTCTGACTCACGGCGCTGCCAATGGGGGAAAGCACGCAGAAGATTGCGGAGATGAAGATTGCGCCACGACGGCCAATGAACGAATTGACGGGATCGGATAACCAGCAACCAAGGGCCGCACTGGCAATGTACGGGCCTCTAGTCATGGATGTTAGCCAGGTCTTGATGCAACTGAAGGATTGACTACTGACGCGTTAACAACTCCAACCAGCCACTGATTGAGCTCAGCATCGGGGTTGGGAGTTCCATCCGGAAGGGTCTGCGTGTCAGGAATACCGAGAGCGACAGGAAAAGAAAGATTGGCCCCTGCGAAACAAGAACGCGACATTAACAACTTATCAGCACGGAATGAAGACCTTATCCTTACCGTTACTACCAGTCTGGTCCCATCCCCTGAGAGAGAAAGGCGTGTTAGTGGCTGTTCATGCACCAAGGAGCGTGATTCGACTTACTGGACGGCGGCGCCAATCGAGCAGAGGATGATCGTGAAATACAAGGCAAAAGGCTGGCGCCATTTGTGCTCGGTTTCGTTACGGATTGCAGTGAGCTCCGCCTCGGTCATGTCGGGGACAGTCTCAAAGTGCTCGGGGTCACGCGCAATGAGGGCGCCCTTCTTCAGCTCAGGGAGAATGTCGACGAGGTCATGCTGAGTCGCAAAGTCCTCGACCTCGCGAATAACCTGAGAAGGAGTCAAGTCTGCCAGAGGATTCTTGATCCTACACGAGAAATTGGTCAACGATTAGTGCCAGAGGAGACGACGCGTGAGGGAAGAGCAGCTCGTGAGGGGTAGACTCGAAGCCGTCGAGACTCGACACTTACTTTGCAGAGAGATTCTTGTTCAGATTGATGTGCTCGTGATGGCCAGTTTCGAGCGCGCCATCTTCGTCACTGATGCTGTCGTTAGGAGGGTCGATGTCAGTCAGGAGCCAAAAGCTGGCTGTCAGGGAAAACCTACCGCTGCTCGACAGGCGCATCAGTGGTTGCAACATGAGCAACGTCTTGCTTGTTGCGTCCGTCTGCCATAGCAAACTGAGACGGACGATGAATCGCTGCTTGTTGTTGCTTTTGTATGCTTGTGTTAAGTGCTATGCTTATCTGAATTGGAGGTTGTGCTTAAAGCTCAGAGAATGCGGAGAAGGAAAGAGAGAGAAGAAGGAAGGTGCGGGGAGGGAGAAAGAAATAGTAGAGGGAAAAACAGAAAAAAATGTGGAAAATAGAAAAACAGAAAAAAAAAAAATATTATTACCATATTCACGAAAGTCCAAAGAAAAAGAAAAATAGAAAAAGAAAGCTGAACAGGCGCGTTCCAATGGCATCATCACCCGATTCACTTTGCATCTGGGGCCTCTGGGCAATTCACGACCGCATGCATCTTTTCCTGTCAGATATACAGACAATATCCACTTCTACTATTGGTCCTCAGGGACCGAAGGATGCAAACTACACTGGAGGTATTGTTATTATGCGCCCCAGAGTCAGTGGCTGCTCATTGAGGAGCCATTGCCGCAATTAATTCCTTCGCTCGAGCGTCTACTCAGTAGTATCAATGCTTTGCACTAATAGTCTACAGCCACTTTAAGCCGGCTACGGCAAGTCCGAATGTAATTCGGGTGGATACCATCTATCCACCAGAGAAGCCTGAGCTACAAGGTCTGAGCGAGTCCTCGGCCTGAATGACCAAGGACAAGAGGAACGAGGAGAGACCGGAGACGACAAGCGAGTATCCCAAAGCGGAAAGCTTCTGGGGTAATATTTTCTTTTCATTACGGCCATATTCGTCCCGTCAACCACGCGAATTGAGCGTGCCAAGGTGGAACCCCCCACGGCTCCGATGACTGCGTTAAGGCGTACTTTAATCCGGAGGTTTACTCATCGAGTCATCGGAATGGGATGCGGAGTGCAAGACTGCTGTGACCATGTTTCCGTTAGGTAGGTTTCGAGAAACAATGTTAAAGGGACATTCTCCTGCATGGTCATCCCTTGAGTGCCATGCGTCCCGAACCTGGGTTCTACCACGGCTGTCAGGAGTTTCAGCGAATATCCATGCAATTATTGACAGACCTCAGAGACCTGAAACAACAAGGCATTCCCCATATGCCCGTCGTATCGAGGTCTGTCTGTTGTTTCTCAACCCCGCTTCCATTCATACGGGATCCCGTGTCGTACCATTATCTATTTCTTCTAGGCTGGAGGTGTCGCTGAGCCGAATGGCCGCTGTCTCAACAGTCAACACTCAATACATGAGCCAATCTCAAGCGAGCAAAAACGCCACCTTTGTTGCTCGAGGGAATATCCCTGCCCGGAATGGCCAGGACCGGATAAGATCCTGGACGTTTGACCAAGATTTATTCGCTACTCTTGGCTGGTTGGCAGTACCGCCCTGTCTAGTAAGTTAAGCTAAGCCAAGAACAGTCAAGTGCGTTTGTCTAATGGCTCCATCTTGGCGGCGATGTGACTTTGGGGAAGTCACGGCCCAAAGCCTGAGAGCTTAAGGAAATAAGGAGAAGGTTGTGGACTTGGGGGTGGGCGGTAGTGGGGTCCGCCTGAGGCTTTGTTCAGACCTCAAAATTGCAACCCTCCTCTTTCAGACAGTTTAAGGTTAAGATTCCTGGATCTCTGTTCGCATGGTCATGTGTTTCTTAGTAGGTGTAATCCCTAACTCTACTCTGCAGTGCAAAAATTTGGGCTTTCACAATGTACAAGGAAAAGTTGGCACAGAGTCTGGGACAGTGTAACCAAGGGACGAACTCCAGATCAGGAACCCGGAGAAATCTGGGGAGTACAGTAATTGGATTATGCTTTGGGTTTAGTCTGTCTATCTAGTACCCGCACATTCCAACGAGCACATGGTCATCTGCTCCCTTGCTGACCTTCCCCCTCTGGAATGTGGCTTAAAGGGACATTTTATTACTACTCCCACTGAATACCGAATACTGAGAACCCCACCTAAGGGCAACAACTTGAACGGACATCACCGTTATAAATCATTGATTGTGAATTCACCATCCTCATGATCCATGGCTAACAAACAACCTTCTGAGCCTGTTTAATTGCATACATACAGTCTGCAACTCTTGCTGGGAGTAAACACTGGAGTTCATAAGTCTCATCAACTGTGCTAATAGAATGTAAGAAGGATTTGAGTTTATTATCAGTACGGTAGAGGCTCGAGTGTACCAGGCCATAGGGTCACAGCACTCCAGGCCTCCAACTACGACTCTACGAGTCTGGCTGATGGAATAGAATCAACGCCATGTGGGGAATCGCCCTCGTTCGCTCTTGCCTGGCCTGGTCTGGTGGCTGGTGATCGCCCAATCTTTCATTTAACTTTTTCCTTTATTTTTCATTTTTCATTATTTTTGGTTTTTGTTTTCACCCATAGTTCAGAGTCTGGATAAATTCTTTGTTCTGCTGTTTGCAGCCGGTGAGAGGGTTCAACTCTATCAGTGAATAATTCATGACTTGTCTGTTTCCACAGTGGCGAAAAACTCTACAATACTCACCGAGAAAACGGCTTAAGCCATATGTTTCATGTCTTTATGCCAACTTTGAAATTGCTTGTGAATATCCAACCATGCTCAAAGCCTCGACAGAGACGTGGTACAGAAACCGAGACTCCGTTCCCATGGCATCGAGCATTCATGCTACACAATCTCAGCCGAAAACTTTGATATGAACCCGGACACGACATATCCCGATATCTCGCCCGAGTCACGTTGGACAGCCGTGTCAGACCGTGGCCAAGGTCGCACACAATAACTCGAGGCTAACAAAAGATTTCACTCTCGTCGCTCTCGCCACAATGGGCAAGAAGACAAAAGCACTCTGAGTCAGATGTCTGCAATATTTACCAGGGTAGAGGCTGTCTGCTGATCTTGCTGATACGGTTTGTACGGTGCATTGGAAGCCTTGCGCCACTACTTAGCGGAGGGATTTATGGACCTTTGACTGAACTGCGGCTTTGAAGAGGCCAAGCAAGCCCATTGATCGATAATTGGCCCCAACCAGTTCCTTTTGAAAGCAATATGGCAGGGTTTGCTTCCGAGTCGAAGTTGCCGAACACAACAATGACGATCATGATCTTCCTTCAATCTATAGATCCGGCCTGGAAGCTCTCGATTCTCGAAGCTCAGTAGATCCCTTCTAGAAAAGGGCTATTTGGAGTTCGCCTTCCAGGGGGATTCCAATCTCCTATGCGCACCTGAGTTACAATGTATACTTTTGCACGGCATTGGATGAAGCTGCGACCACTACCTTAGACATCAGGCTTATATCTAGTGATACTGTTTCAAGTTCATACTGAACAACAGTTTCTTCGTCTTCATTCATTCTCTGGAACTTCAAGAAGTAGGAGTCTATAAAATGTGTCTGATTGCGAGGTTATACTTGTAAAGAGGCGCTCCCCTTCTGGCTCATAGGTCAAAGAATCAACGATATCCATGTCTGATGACAGTTATGTAAGAAAGCTGCCATATGTATTTAACTGCTCTGTAGCAAAAATATTTAGCCGAGGGTAGTGTTGGTGATTAGGCTGGATACAAACTAGGTACATATACTTTGGAGCTATTTATATAAGATAACCTTTCGCTCGGATTATTGTTGTTGTAATGTCATAGATTATTAGATTCTCCCAAAAGCGCAGACTTACCTAGTAGAAGTCTTCAATGTCCGTCTATTTGGGGGATATCGTCTCTTCCCTGACATAACTAAATATGCACTTATGACCAGTCGACATTGTTCTCTTCCGCTTCAGTTCTCAAGCTCACTTCGCCAACTAGTCAGAAGTTGGAAACTACCTATACGAACCGGCCAATAGCGCAGAGTTCATAATCTTAGTGCATTCAAGCTTCGTCCATCCAACGCTTGTTCAATATCTGACCACTAAATGAATGTTACATCGTTTACTTTCCTTGAGTGACTAGGTAGTTCGCTAGGAAGATAGCCGAAATGAGAAAGGACCCAAGAAAGATAGATCCTCTATAGACATGTTTTATGCCTCATGATGGCCCCAATTACCTTCTGCATTGCTGCTCTCCTTTGAGCCATGATCAATGGCCAGCTTATGCAGCATTTGGACATGACTCGTGCTGTGTGTTGGGTATTCTTCATTCTTGACATATACTTACGGACTGGGAGCTATTCTCACGAATGCTCAATGCGAATTATTTGGAAAAAAACGCCTCCGTCATTAGTATATGTGATATCCATGCAGTAGTAGGTATGCCGCCTAGAAACCAACCAACCTTGTGATGTGTGAAAGTCCCACTCCTGCCTTCTCTCGTAGACCTGTCTCTTCATCGGTAAGCACTAGCATCTGCTAGTGAGACATCGTCGAAGGAGTACAATTGCGCAAATACTAGGGAGGTCTATGCCCGAGGAAACTATATAAGTGTGCTCATTTCCCGCTGTGCTGCGTCCGTCTTTCAACACTCAACTCTCTGGAGTCAAAATTTGCAGAACTTCAGGTATTCTCTGATGTACTGTGTGATTGCCATTGAAGAACATATGCTAATACTCTTAGGAGACCCTCCCATACCGCGCGATACAGGCCACCCAGTCTTGTCCTGAAAGACGACTGCAAATATGAGACCCCTTAAAGCAATCATCGCAGCAACCCTACTCGCACTTCCTGGCGCTTTGGGCCAAGAATGTGTGGGGCAAGGAGTAGGGAGCTGTCAATTTGTCATGACAAGTTGGGTAGACATCGGAGACAGTGCATTTGACGTTGACCTCTACAATCATGCATGTGAAAAAATTGGGGAAGCAGACGGTGTCGATCCTGGCCAGGCGATAGATTCTCAGCTGCCATACACTGTCGATATCATCGAAAGGGGAGGAATAGGTCAAGGCTCAGGTGGTGGGATCTATGCTGTATTTCAATATGCTGGAGGCACTTACGGGACTGGGCATTCCAGCTACGTGACTGGAGACTGCAGTCAAGGCCTCACAGGATGTTCCTGGTTTCGCTCTGCGTTCCCTTGCCCTGGATTCTGATCTTATCTGCTAAGAATCGGATTGTGGATTGGATATTTGTCCATCGATTGGTGAGTCCTATCCCCAAGCTCTATCTTCCCCAAGAAGCAACTCTAATGTCCCTGAAAATGCAGTTCCGAGTCCGCTCGTTTCCTTTCTTGAATTTCTTATACATCGGAAATTACTTTAGTTGCCGTCAATAAATCAGTACCGGAGAGCTTGATTCATTTGGATCACTAATCTTCTGGGCATCAGGATTGTAGGTGACAAGCCTAGGACAAACCTATGGTTGATTTGCTTGTAGAACACACCAGTGACGAATTTGTCGATGCTGATGCCAGTGGAGTAGTCACAGCAGAAATAATTTCTTTTCCCCATGAGTCTCCGACAAACTGCAGTTTGTTCATATACCAACAAACCTTAATAAGGCCACATTGCGCTCTGTATATCGGATTTGTCCGGTTAGTATGCTCACTGTCGAGGCATCTGTAGTCATCGGGATGGACCAGGGCAAAGCACATACTCTACTTTTGCACGCTGTTTATGATCGGGGACACTCAATGAGTAGAGAAAAGTACTGCAAATGGCCGAACCTCGCCGAAATAGTCGCATGGAGAATTTCTACCAGCAAATAGGTTGTGGCAGTACTGTACTCAAGGATGATCTAGGTCTCCATAGCTAATTACCCGATCAAGTTAGATCTTCCCCATTCTCCGCGTCACGTGTATAAGTTAACATCCATTCTGGTTTCCGAGATCGAAGATGAGAATTTCTATGAGCTCATCCATATACGATGCAATCATCGGCCTATATATCAAATAGAGGTCGAAATACATGGCTTATCATTGTTCTAACATGAATTTCACCCAATCGGACCTCCCTTCCGTGCAAGATCTCCTGCGCTCAGGAAAACCATTTGTCCCCTTTTCCGAGTTCTCGGTTCATGACATCTGTGACCTAAGTCACGAAGAAGCCAATGACTGGTTGGAGCGCAGGTTGCAGGAGGAAAGGCCATTTGTCATTCATGGCTTTGACAGACTAGACAGCTGGGACAAGCGCATTCTGAGCAACGAAAGCCTGGTAGACCTATCTTCCTCGGGATGTATGTCAACAGTCGAATATCACTACTTTGATATCTCACTTGCTGACCTTCCTCGTTGCTTACAGCAATACCCGTGAGGAACTGTCAGACGGGACGAGATGTGCGTATGAAACTTGCGGATCTTTTTCAGTTTCGGGCAGACCATACGCGAGGTAGCAATATCCGAGAATCGTATGTCGACCAACCAGCTTCTCGATTCTACAAGATATTCTGACTGTGGCATATTCAGTCTATATGCAAAAGACCTCCAGTGCCCGGAGGAGTGGGTAAAAGCTTTGAAGGCCATCTTGCCATCATCTCTGCAGCACTTGGGTTCTTTGGACTTGTTCCGAGTATTGCCCCGAGACATTGCACCGGAGGTCTTGATGGCCTATGCCGGAACTCAGGGATCTTTGTATGCGATCCTCTCGAATGCTGTATAGGATGCATGGCTGACGCAACGAGTGTATTTCTACAGTTCTGGCTTTCATAGATGCTTTAGCGGGACGGTTGCTCTCAATCTCGTGATTGAATCCAAAGGTAACTGGCTCGGAACCAATTATCGGGCCATCTGAAAGGACAAACTAACCGTTCGAAGGCCGTCCGTCAGGGTCAATTTGCTTCGGTACCGACAGACAATCGCAAACAAAATATGACGCTTACATGGAGGAATTGGGAAAGTCATCGCATTCCGACTGGGCCTACGTTTCAATCGCGCAGCTACGATCAGCCAACTTTCCGATTTATGTTACCTATCAAGGACCTGGCGACCTGGTTGTCTATCCATCAGCAACTGCACACCAAGTTTGGAACATTGGTCCGATAGTTACCAGGGTCGTTTGGAATGTCATGCATACGTCTTCTATGGTATCATTCTTTGATTACATCCAACCCGCGTATCAAAGGCAATGCCATGCAGACACCGGCCGAGTCCCATTGATTCCGCTGCACGCACTCAGAGATACTACTATCCTTAGCGCAAAGGAGCTGAAACTCCTTTTGGAGATCTTCGAGCGGTTGGTCGACGATGACGATACGGGGTCAAATATACCCGTAAAGCTTGTGGATACTCAAGGTGCGGTGGTGGAATGCAATTTCTGTGGACTAACTATCTGGAATCGGCATTTGCGTTGTAAGCAATGCGGGGACTTCGACTTGTGCTTGACATGCTTTGTTTCTGGACGAAGTTGCAAACATGTTACGGACTATACCTGGGCTGAGCTGATTCCCAGACAAGATTGTCAAGCGATAATCGATGCAACTCGAAAGAACAGTGGTTTTCTATCCTCTTCAAATCCCAGGATAGCAGAGTAAGTATTTAGTTTGACTTTTAGGCTCGTACCTACGACATTCTAATGCCCTTATCTCGACTGAGAGCTTGTCAGCGTGCTTCAAAGCCCCCACAAAGCTGACCAGTCATTCATAGGCAGAAATCACTGGGTCTTTTGGCTGGAGCTGCGGCAGATGCTCGACGACAATCTGTGGTAAGTACGACGCCCATTTCACGAAATTTCAACCCACATATTGACTCTCGCCAGGAACGCCTTTGCCATCTGTGCCGAGATAACCATACAGTGTGGAAAGGCATCACATGCTCCCAGTGCTCTGCGTTCTTCTGCTTCCGTGGTCTCTACAGACATTTTGATATTGATCTCATTTCTCTACTCCGAAGAGAGGGCCCGTGGGTGTGCCCCAAGTGTTCTCAAGTGTGCAACTGCAGATGTTGCCACTTTACTCAGCCGCATCAGAGTAAAGAAAAACCCGTCAGAGCCCGCATCAAGCCTGCCGACCCCCGAGGCCGTATCATGGGCTTTGTGGACAACGTGTTCGACCAGAAGAGAGGAAAGAGAGCCAGCGTAGGTTCACAAATGATACCTTCGCAGACGGCTGTCTCTCTGCAAGGACGGAAACGACGTAGACTAAACAGCAGCGAAGGCTTTGAGCAAGGACTGCTGGATAGCAGCAGGTTTTCTTCAGTGGAGGATACTCAATCACCTGGAATCGGGAGATCAGAATCAGATGACTTACGGAGCAGAGGTACTGCTCAACCAAATATGCATCTCGCCAAAACGCATTCTGATGGAGATACTTGGCCTAAAGGACAGCTTCGAATTTCTGACCTGGTCGAGAGCCGGGCTGAGAGTGCGGCGGCTGAAGGAAGTTCTCGCAATCGTGCCACACAGTACCGACCTGCTGTACTTCCTGAGATATCAGACCGGCGCGATCACCCTTCAAGAGAAAACAACTCTCTCCTCTCATCCACAAGTGAAGACAGTATTCCTGTTTTGGAGAAGAGATTGGACGCTCTTCGTCGATATGCGGATGATCTTCTCGAGCTCTCTTTGGTGGAGTCGCATGCTAAACTGCTTGAAAAGATCACTGCATTTGAAACCCAGATTGAGCAGATCAGGAGGCGAAAGGCCGAAAGGCTCTTCAGTAATTTAAATCGGGATTTCCCCGATCTGGCCAACGTAGCCATGGAAGAGGCGCGACGGCGAGGACTATGAATGTTGCATACCATCATCATCATGGGAATATCTGACTACGCAAAAGTGAGTCTGGCACACGAAACAATCGACCTCACTGGCAGATCATGATTGTGGATGTGGAAAAACAACGAAATATACTTCTGCAATATTGCATAGTCAGCTTGCTGAAGCGATGACTGGCACTATATACTGGTAGAATCGCCTCATATTTGGTAAAGACGGGCAGATGAAACAAGCTGATCTTTGGCTTTAAAACACAAAATGGTAAAGAGTCGATTGACACCATGTTGGTTTATGGATCAGACAGGGAGACCGGCATCTCAGCTCAGCCCACTCAACGAGGCTAATGCTTCTCCGCACCCCTCGAGCTGATCCCCTCAAGAATCCAACATAAATCCTTGAGTGTTCCTTGACGAACTTACCATAGAACAATCCAGTTACGTGATCTTTCAGGATGGATCCCATAGCGGCTACCCAGCTGGCAGCGGATGTAGCAGGCATCTTCTTAAAAACCGTGAACACCGTTAAGGACATTATCGAGACGATGAAGGGCGCCCGAGAGGCCCTCGTCGAGCTACTGAGTCGCTGCGAAAGGGTACGCCTATATCTCGAACTGTTTAGATCTCTCATTTCCAACCCAGTTGAACGATCCATATCATTATCTTTCAATGATAGTGCTTACCGCCAGACTGCGGACGAGATCCTGGGGTTTGTTCACAAGATCGCGGATGCCTCGAAGCACTCCGAAATCTGGATGAAGTTCAGCTGGGTTTTCTACAAGGCCGATGTCACCGCGTTGGTCGGGAAGCTTGAGGCCCGTGAGAAGGACCTCAACCTTGTCCTAACTTTCATTGCAGCGTATGAGTTCTCAAAAAAATCCGAGTGGATCTGAAGCTGACGTGGGCGCGACAGTCAGTCCAGTGTGGTAACTGAGAAAGAGATCAGTGCGATGAAGGGCCGTGCTGAAGAATGGGCACAAATCACTGAAACCTTTGGCACGACTCATTTGAGTCAAGACAGCAATGAATTGGTCTTGAAACATTCTTCCGAGCAAGGGAAAAAGGGACAGGGCTCACACAGAGGATCGCACAACGATGGAAAGCAAGTGTCCCCCAATGTGATACAAAGCCAACCTTCTTCCGATTCGACGAAACCAGCACTGTGGCTTGGAAACGTCGTCAAGACAGGCTTGGACCCGGCGTATCTCAAAGAGAGAGCGCGGTTGTCCGACGCAGCATATTGGGGAGATTGGCATCAGTTGTTGTCTTCACTGGACACAGGGAGACGCCGCTTTGGCGAGTCGTGGTGTAATTCTTTTCATCTGAGTATGCGGCTCCACGAAGTGAATTGAGTAATGGCTGCTTAATTCTGGACAGGATCAGAAGACGATTCCCACCGACTGAGCCTATGGACTCCTTTGCACCAGGCGGCGTATATGAATGCGCCGAAGAAGGTGGTAGAGAAACTTATTCGACTAGGGGCTTTCAGTATGATCTTGTTTCTATATAAACTACCCTGAATCTGTTGACAATGAGGCTAGGAACCCTGCCGACTGCAAGAACCAAGGGCGAGTTCCGTTATCAGGATCTGACGGCTGTTGAGATTGCCCGTGAAGTCGGATACTCAGATCTTTGGGACATTCTCACTCCGGTTATCCGTCATTTCGTTCCTGCGAGGGTCCTAATAGATCTGGAACAAAAGCTCCATGAACTGATACACACCGAACTAGCTGGCTTTGCTCTTCCGAAGTACCTTCGTCTTCCTCAGCTGGTGGTGTTGACCGAGCTAGAGAATCCGGAGATGTGGTTTCCAATCCAACCCCAAAGTCAGCACGGAAGAGTGTGTCATCCATGTGCTCATGGTTTGAGCAGACTACTGACTTTGACCTAGGGATTCCTGTTTCGTTTGGACGGTCGAGAACTCGTGGTTCTGAGTGTAGGGAGGAGCCCTCCGATGCCCAAGCAACTCTACCGTGTATCGGCAACAGGCTGGACAGCGATACATGATGCAGTTGTGTTTCGAAGATAGCTCTTGGAAAGTTGCTTGCCTCCAGCAGAAGTTTGGGGTTTGATATGTTGGTCCTGCAATACTACTGCTTGAAGTGCTGTAGTGGCCTGGCTGTTTCAATCGCATGTTGTATACATGATTTACACTGTGCGACTGATTCGTGGCCATCGATCAACGGTTACATTCATATGGACTAAATAACCTGGTTCACCTACCACCGCAGCAGAAAAGAAGAAGACGTTGATGACCGATTACCACTTCGGGAGTTCCGAGCAATGACAGCATGGCCATGTAATTTAGTCATAGTCGAGTCCAGGGGATTCGAGAATTTTTTTCACCTCGTCTCATTATTCTTATCGCAATTTCCTTTGTTTTTGCTCCAGTCCTTTTGCTCCTTGGAGGTCATCGTATACTTGAACCTGTTCCATGGGAACCAAGCGGGCAATCGTCATCGGGCGCCTCCACTGCGGACCTCGCATCACCATCATCGTTTCATTTCCATCACCTGTTGAAGTCACTTTTCCCCAAGTAATCACATGTTCCTGTGGCTGATACGTATCTCGTCCACCGCCTGATATTGCTGAAGCTCGCTTTATCCATCATATGAACGAGTGTTTGGTATGTTTGACCCCCATTCCACTGCCCCTTCCTGCCGTTCTCCGCACACGGAACTTAGTTTGTGGTATTCCAAGCCCTGACAGCAGGGTAGATCATCAGCGACCTAGTTCAGTACCAGAGGGTCGGTACCTTTTGATGTTTGATCAAGCAATCACCTCGACTGACTAGACGATCTATCCAGTCAGCTGGAGAATCCGATCGAGTCGCAGTCATAGTTTCTTTATAAGGGTTCGATCATTCCGGGGGCCCAACTAAACACACTACGACGTACTATCCTGACCGCCTCCACAGCCCACATCCAAGCTATCGTTTACAGACGCACGATCTTCCCAACCCTCTCTTTTTTCTTATTGGTTTTTTACTTTCTCCTCTTTACTCGTTCTCATTGACCTTCCGATCTTTGTCGGCTTGGTCCTGGTTCTCGGGTCTCTGAACGAGGTTCCTTCGTCTGCCCTCACCCCTCCCCCCACCTCCTTCCTCCCGTCATGCCATGCTTCAAGGGTCTCGCCGTGAGTATACACACTCCGGACGGCCCCATTCCCGAGTTCTCCATTCAACGCCAGTCTCGGGCATCACGTATCGCTTGCTACATCCCCGTACCGCCGCCCAAGCTACCAGACTCCTCCAGCGGGAAACCCGAACAGTCGACCTTTGCCATTTCCATCACGCTCCTGAATCCCGGCCAGGATGTCCCATACTCGACGCCGAAACCGACGCCGGACAACCCCTCACCAAAGCCTAAGGTGGTGGGGGGCCTCCCCGGGCAGACAAGCGAACGAGGGCAGTACTCCAGTGCCGTTGCGCCATACCAACCCTTGACCAACTCGCCGAATGAAACGGTCGCGGCTTATATTTACTTTGATGGCCGGCAGAAGGAAGAGGTCGCTACGTTGCTCCGGAGAGGGGAGGAGACCTGGGTCAACTCGCGATGGGTTAGCGTGCCCGAGTCCGAAGGAGGTGGTCTTGCAGAACGGGAGTTTTTGTTTCGTGAGGTGGGATTGGAGAGATGGCTGAATGGGCTGGATTTGGAAGGCAAGGATGTCGCTGCCCGGATCGAGCGAAGACGGCAGAAGATGGAGAAACGCCGGCTGAAGCGCGAGTCGGAGGAGGGAACCGGTGACATGGAGATGGATTCCAAGTCGGCAAAGGGGGGCAAGGGGATCATGCGGTATGGCAATGATGAGAAGTCGCCTCTGGAGAACGTCTCCGATGATGATATGTCGTACTCCGATTCCGACGATGATCCGATCCCGGAGTCCGCTGGACAGATCAAAGTTGCGTTGTTCCGGGTCCTGGCATCCGGGGAGATCAAACGCGGAGAGTACTCGCCGCAATTTGATGCTCATGACGATGATGAGGATAATCAGAGCGGGCAGGGCAACGACGCGGACATTGATCACACGACGAGCTTTGCAAAGCCCAAGACGTTGGATCCTAAGACAATCAGCACGCAAACGGTTACAGGCATTGATCCTTCTGACAAGCCGTATGCGATTTTTACTTTCATGTACCGAGGAGAGAGTATGTTTCGAGGTTGCTATGTTTTCTAGGAAAGTTTTGGCTAACTGTTTATCAGGACAATTACAGAAAATGGGAATCCTGAAAGATCCCAAGTCTCAAGAGACTCCTGCTTCCGCGAAGCGAAGATCGTTGCAAACCGACTTCTCCAGTCTCGGACCCCTCAAACCGGGCGGTACGGTTGGATTCCTCAATTTCCGGGACAATTCCGAGAAGAAGGACAAGAAGAAGAAGAGCGGGGGAGAGGACGAGATGGACAGCGATGATGATGACGATGATTCCATCCTCGGCAAAGCAGACGATGAGGAAGCCAAAGAAGACAACCAAGATTTAACTCCGGAAGATATAAAGCGTCAAGGAGAACTTGCGGAGGGTGTCCGTAAAATCAAAGTAAGTTGCGCCGGTCTATTGGGAATACTCCATGCTAACGGATGCAGCTTAAACGTCAACACTCTTCTGCAAGCTTGGCCGGTGCTAGTAGCAGGGCCGATGCTGGGAGTCCCCTGAACTCGGGAGATACGCCAGCCACTTCGAGCATGTCGACGACGCCCCCTAATGCACCCGCAAGCAGCACTGGGGCCGCGGAAGCCGCAAAGGCTGCTGTGAATACACTCAATGGAGGATTCGTGGGTAGTCCCCTGAAGAAGCAACGGGCTAGTGTGTCAGAAGCAGATGAAAGTTCTCTGCGTCGCCGGATGGAGTCCGGACTTTCCAACGAGATCAGCGGAGCGCTGGGCAGCGCTGGAGAGCAAACGCAAACTGGTACGAATGCGAATACGTTTGGGGGAAGCCTGAAGCCACAGGAGCCAGCTCTTCAGCAGCCAGCTCTTCAGCAACCAGCACTCCAGCAGCCAGAGGAGGATGAAGAGTTGTAGGGTGATCAAGATTTGATACGTGGATTCTACCGCTTATGGACACATTTTTGTCGGAGACACTGGCATCTTTTCATGACCGTGACGGACTGGCGTAAATTGAGCGCATGGCTTGCACTATTGGATTTATTCTTGCTCTATTTTCTTATTTAGTGGAGGTATTTTCTCAGTTGACGCTGGGAATATGATTTAGTTGCTCTTTTTGCTTGATGCCGACATGACGACAGCAGATTGGACGGAGGATACCACAGCGTCATTCCTGGGGATGGCCTTTTTTCTCTCCAGACGTTGAACAAAGATTATCGGGGGTGGAATTGACTTGACTGTTGATGGGGAATTATTATAGAATTATGAACTCGCAGGAACAATATACCACCGGACTTTTTAGACAGAATTTCAGTTTGTGTCTGTTGTGTCCATGAAATCTACAATGTGGTGTCGAGCTCCAGCTTCAATGTGGAATCTTCTTCCACTCCGCGTGTCGCAGTCGAACAATCTTTTCTTGAATCCGGTCCATCAGTGCTCGATTCGAAGCAGACGATTCCTGAGCACCATTAGCAACTACAGGATGCCGCTCGAACGCTCTACAGACCCTCTGGTCTGGATAGACTGCGAGGTCAGACTACTGAACGGTGTCTCCTCAGACTCCTCCTGACTGACATCATAGATGACCGGCCTCAACCCGGAAACAGACACCATCCTCCAGATCTGCTGCTACATAACCGACGCCAACCTCAACCTCCTCGACCCGGAAGGCTTCGAAACCATCATCCACCACGACCGCTCAGTCCTCGAGTCCATGTCGCCGTGGTGCATCGACACCCACGGTCGCACGGGGCTCACCGCCGCGGTCCTCGCGTCCACGACCAACCCCGCCGCCGCCGCCGCGTCCTTGCTCGCCTACATCCAACGATACGTGCCAAGGCCGCGCACGGCGCTGCTGGCGGGGAACAGCGTGCATGCCGACAAGATGTTCCTCGCGAAGGAACCGTACAAGTCTGTGCTGGAGTGGCTGCATTATCGGATTCTGGATGTGAGTGCGTTCAAGGAGGCGGCGAGGCGGTGGGGGGGTGAGACATTGTTAAGGGAGGTGCCGCCGAAGAAGGAGGTGCATCTGGCGCGGGAGGACATCTTGGAGAGTATTGAGGAGATGAGGTTTTATAAGGAGAGGTTGTTTACGAGGGAGTAGTCTATTATTAGATTGTGGTATTACCATTGTCTAAGGAGTAAGCTCCGAAGGTACTGTGCTATGACCCGCAGACCGGACGAGAGCTCTCCTAGCTAGGAGCGATGGACAAAGTATGTCTCGGTGAGTGAAGAGATTACCAAACTTTGTCGAGAGAAGATTGAGAGCTCGCGCTCATCAGAGATTGAATGAAATTGAAGATATGATACTGAAGAAGATGGCCAATTCTTGAGAGAAACAGTGACCACTGTGATGTGTTGGCAGCACCCCAGTGCAGTATGCTGTATGATATGACAGCAAGCCACTTGAACAGCTCGAGGTCTAGATACTATTCTAATACTAATACTACCTTAACTGCATGGATGCTTCCATCTCTCTCATTGGTATGGCAGTATCTATCTAAAGTCTGTAATAATGACGCTTGTTTTGCCCCTCTATTAACTCCTAGTGATGATCGGCCCACCTTCCCTCCGCTTCGACTGAGACTTGTCTTCTCTGCGTTTCTTCTTCTTCCTTGAAAGTCGGTGAAGCTCTCTTTTTTCCTTCTCTTCTCTTCTCTACTCTGCTACTTCTGATCTACTGAATCACTCCATATCCCTTGCCTTTCCGCAGACTCGTTCTGTCGACTGTCGAGTCTCCTTGACTGCTCCTCGCTACCCCACGTTGTCACCCAAACAAACCAACGTCATGTCGATCCAGACAGTCTCCATCCAGCCCTTTGCCGACCAGAAGCCAGGAACGTAAGTATTTCCATCTTGGCTAACCTTGCAACAATCATTTTCTTCAGGTTGTGAGCAAATCAGCTGATTATCCCTCATCGTAGCTCTGGTCTTCGCAAAAAGGTCAAGGTCTTCGAGCAGCCCCACTACTCTGAAGCTTTCATCACCAGCATCCTGCTCTCCATTCCCGAGGGTGCCGAGGGAGCTTTCCTTGTCATCGGTGGTGATGGTCGCTACTACAACCCTGAGGTTATCCAGAAGATTGCCAAAATCAGTGCTGCCTACGGCGTCAAGAAGCTCCTGATCGGCCAGAATGGCATCCTCAGTACCCCTGCCGCCAGCAACCTGATCCGTGTGAGAAAGGCCACCGGTGGTATCCTGCTGACTGCCAGTCACAATCCGGGTGGTAGGTTGAGCTCTTCGCCTCTCAATTTCGAGCGCTAATGTTCCAAGGACCCAATGCCGATTTTGGTATCAAGTACAACCTGACCAATGGTGCCCCCGCTCCCGAGTCCGTCACCAACAAGATCTTCGAAACCTCCAAGTCCCTCACCTCCTACAAGATCGCCGAAATTCCCGATGTCGACACCTCCAGCATTGGCACCAAGACCTATGGCCCCCTGGAGGTTGAGATCGTTCACTCCACCTCCGACTACCTCAAGATGATGAAGGAGATCTTTGACTTTGATCTGATCAAGGAGTTCCTCAGCACTCACAAGGATTTCAAGGTGCTGTTTGATGGTATGCACGGTGTGACTGGTCCCTATGGCGTGGACATCTTCGTCAAGGAGCTGGGTCTGCCCCAGGACAGCACCATGAACTGTGTCCCCAGCCCCGACTTCAACGGCGGCCACCCCGACCCCAACCTGGTCTACGCCCATGAGCTGGTCGAGGCCGTGGATAAGAAGGGTGTCCACTTTGGTGCTGCCAGCGATGGTGATGGTGACCGCAACATGATCTATGGTGCCAACACCTTCGTCTCCCCCGGTGACAGCTTGGCCATCATCGCGCACCACGCCAAGCTCATCCCCTGGTTCCAGAAGCAGGGTGTTTATGGTCTGGCGCGGTCCATGCCCACTTCCGGCGCCGTTGACCTGGTCGCCAAAGCCCAGGGTTTGCAGAGCTACGAAGTCCCCACGGGCTGGAAGTTCTTCTGCAACCTGTTCGATAACAAGAAGATCTCCATCTGCGGCGAGGAGAGTTTCGGAACCGGCAGCAACCACATCCGCGAAAAGGACGGTGTCTGGGCCATTGTCGCCTGGTTGAACATCATCGCCGGTGTCGCCAAGCAGAAGCCCAACGAGACCCCCAGCATTGCCTCGATCCAGAACGAATTCTGGCAGACGTACGGCCGCACTTTCTTCACTCGCTACGACTACGAGAATGTCGACGGCGACAGTGCCAACAAGCTGATCGCCAACCTGTCCGAGAAGATCACCAACAAGGACTCCTTCGTGGGCAGCACTGTGTCCGGCCACAAGGTGGTCGACGCGGGCAACTTTGCCTACACCGACCTGGACGGCAGCGTGACCAAGAACCAGGGACTGTATGTCAAATTCGACGACGGCAGCCGCCTGGTGGTCCGTCTCTCGGGCACAGGCAGCAGCGGTGCCACCATCCGTCTGTACATTGAGAAGTACGAGAGCGAGAAGAGCAAGTTCGGCATGAACACTCAGGACTACCTCAAAGACAACGTGGCCCTTGCCATGTCTTTGTTGAAGTTCAAGGAGTATATTGGCCGGGAGGACCCTGATGTCAAGACTTGATTCTTTCCTTTGAAGGTTAACGGCGAGCCGCGCTGGTTTTACGACGGTTTATATGGACAACAAGTAATTAAGCATGGATAGAATATATTAGTAGTAGTATGGCAGAGCCAGATCAAAGTTCGTTAATGCAGTCATCACTTTAGCATTCATCACATCAGTCATAGGCATAAGATTCATGGCGCCATGCCAGCCGCGGCAAGCTTTTCTGCCCACCACTCCTTCCATCGCACGACCTTTTCCTCCCGCCTGGCCTCTTCGGCCGCAAAGACCACGGCATGGCTGCGAACAGCTTCTTCCAGGGTACAGCCGACGAAATGAGTTTGTGCGCGCCGCACATCCCACCCCTCCTGCTCGACGGCACCCACGGCACGCACGAAGCTGCGCGCCAGCCCGTAGTCTCCTCCGCCGTGCGCCTCCTCCTCCTCCGGCGGCTGCTTCGGCACCTCGATGGTGGTCGTCGAGCGGGTCGAGAAATCATAGACGGAGATGGTACGGCTGTCGTAGGCGATCTCGCCGCGCGTCCCGTAGACCCTGCCGCGGCGCTCGCACTGCTTCTCCGTCGGAGCGATCATGTGGAAGACGGCCGTTTTGGCGATGCGCCTGCCTCCTGGGGTTCCGTCGGTTCCACCGTCCTCGTCATCCCAGGTAATGGTGACGACCTGGTCGTCGCAGACGGTATTGTCCGCCTCGTAGACACACCGGCCGTACCACGGCCGCCGCGCGATCTCCTCGTCGCTCATCTCGGCGCGGGAGTAATCCTCGCGGAGGCGGGCGAGGAGGCGCGCCTCCGCTGCGGCCTCGCTCCCGGGAGACGAGCCCAGCGACAGCGCGTCCTCGATGTCCGGCACGACGATCTTCACGGGCCAGCCGGTGTCGCCGCGCGCAAGGTGCAGGTCGCGGTAGATACGCACGGCGCTGTAGATGCATGCTCGCTCCGCGGGGCAGGACAGGCAGTTTGTGGCGGCGCCCGCGGCGGCGGGTTTGCGGGCGCGGCGGAATTGGCTCAGTGTGCCGGTGGAGGTGATGCTGCGAGGGTGGTGCGTCTGCGTCTGTCCCTGCGAGGTGGGGTCCGGGGGCGGCGAGGCTAGCAGCCACAGGATAAAGTCGAGATCGTGGCATGATTTCGTGAGCAGGGAGCCGTCGCCGTGCGGGGTCGCGCGCCGCCAGTTCCCGCGGACGTAGCTGTGCGCGAAATGCCACCAGCCCACGGGCTCGGTGTGCTCGAGGGAGACGACCTCGCCGATGACGCGGTCGGCGAGGAGGAGCTTGCGCAGGAGGACGTTGTGCGGGCTGTAGCGGAGGACGTGGCCGACGGAGAAGATCTTACTCCCCTTGCCGGAGGCGCTGGCACCGGCACCGGCACCGGCACCGGCAACAGGACGCGACAAGGCCTTGTAGACGGCCAGGCAATCACCCAGCGACAGGGCAAGCGGCTTCTCGCAGAGGATGTGCAGACCCAATGGCGCCAGCGCCGTCACGATCTCGACGTGTGTTTCGTCGAGCGTGCACACGAACACCCCGTCCACCCCTTCCCCACCCGCGTGAGACGGATGCTGCTGCTGCTGCTGCTGCTGCTGCGCCCGACCGCGCCGTCTCTTCTCCCAGTCCAACCACTCCCTCCAATCGCTAAACTCCTGGCCGTCGGCGGGCCGGCCCTTCTCGCCCCAGATATACCTGCGGCCCAAATCGGCCCGTTTGAAGGCGTGTGGTTCGGCGACGGCGTGGATGAGCGCGGGCGTGCTGGTTGTGACGGCGCGGGCGTAGGCGTTACCGCGGGAGCCGGCGCCGATGACGAGGAAGCGGAGGGGTTGGGGATTTGGGAGGGTGGAGGGGAGGTCGTCGGTTATGGGGAGTTGAGGTTCTTTCATGTTTGCGTGAGGAAGACGATAGGAGATAAGCAATGGAGGTGAGGCATTTATGCGGGGGGTCCAATTTATAGCAGATATTCTGGGATAGCACTAGGCACACGGTCTCATTTAACAGTAGGCTAGTCAAGACAGCTGCTGATGAAACATCGCATCGCAACCTTGAGACGACGCTCGTAATAACGAATCGCTGGTTGGCTGCCGCAAGCCGCTCTAATCAATCACAACAAAGTGTCTACTTTGTAGTTCTAGGCTACAGATTGTTGATTATCTTGTTATTATTCGAGGAATTATCCACCAGCCCAGTGCGCGTTATTTGTATCTGTACACTTTTAACGCCGCACAGGTGAAGAAAACTATCCACAGCAAACCACGGAGACTCAAGGGCCCGATTCTCAGCACTCTGAGATGACTGAAGAAGAAAAATAGTACATGAGATGTGAGTGAAGGGAAACCTCAATAAGTATAGCCAAAGAAGATATGAAATAGATTGGGTATCCATAGAAGAAAAAGATAGAGTACAATCAAGACATGAGAGACATGACGCGCTGATATGCAATATAGTGAGAGGAGGGTCTCCACAGAGAGTCGTACGGTTGACTTCAAATGGAGATCGGCGTGCTCAAATCCGGTGAATCACTACCGGACGAGGCCGTGACCAGGGAGCTGCGCTGGTCGTTGGGTCGCCGGGCTGATATACCGCGAATGCGCAGGTGATAGTTGGCATGGCGATCGACGAGGCAAGCGGAATGACTCTGGACTAAAGCCCGGTCGGTTTGCACAGAGAATGCCTCTTATACACGTGGACTATCAACTGCAGGGCATATATTTCGAGTATGTGCTTCAAGCTGGGATCTTCACAATCCGTCCAGACTCTCCGTGAAGCGACTCCCCCGGCTACCGTCGAAGCTTGGGTGACTGCGGCCCAGGACATCTGGCCGCTGTGGCATCGTGGGGGATAATGTCCCCCCCGGTTGAGGAATGGCACGGGAGGCAGCCGGGACGTTCACCACGCTGACGTTCGTCGAGCTGGCAACCGGCGTCCGGGCCGGAGACGGTCGGAAGACCACGACCGACTCGGATTCGTCCGCCTCCCGCGTGTAGCTCACGTCCAGTGGCATTCCGTACGGCATCGAGGGAGGAGGCTGCGAGATGACCGATCGAGGTTGGACCGGCGACCCCGGTGGTAGGTTCATGCTGGGCTCCGACGCGGTCGGAGATCCCTGATCAAACCCGCCACCGTAGCCATCCCCTCCTGACTGCAGCACCGAGGGGATTTTGCGGCCTGAGATCTTCTGGAACCCGCGTTCGCTCGTGGTGGTAGAGGTGAAGGTGCTGTCGTCAGACCGCACCGTCTGATTCGACTGCCTCCATCGCTTCATAAAAGCCGGAGCGAAGTATGATGCCGTGAACAGCGGGTCGCGGCTCGAACGCCGTGAAGCCATCTCCGTGCGTGAAACGGATCCCCTTTCTCCAGCCGTGCCGCCGGTCCCATCGCTCGCTGGGAGTCCACGATTCGGTCGAAACATGGTCGTCTTGCGCCTTCGCAGCAGGAAGAGAAGCAGACCAAGCAGGAAAAATGCGCCGGCGAGACCTCCAACGACACCGCCCACGATGCGTTTGGTAGTGACGCTGTCTAAGCCACCGCCAGAGGACGAAGATGTGGTTGCCGAGGGAGCCTGGCCCGTCGCAGTTGCGCCTGAACCTCCGCCTCCGAAATCCGACGTTCCCGTACTATACAAGTCTGCAGTGGTCGTGGCCTCTGAGACGGAAGTGGTCGAGTAATCCCCATAATAGTCACTGGAAGTGCCGCCGTATGAACTGTAAGAACTGGTACCATTGACGGTGCTGGTGCTCGCACTTGAGCTCGAACTCGAAATCGTACTCTTGGTCGAAGTGGGCTTTGGCGTGGCTTTAGGGGTCGAGCTCGATATAACACTCGAGGATCGAGCGCCAGGTATCAAAGCGGACGACTGGGTGCTGCTCGCAGAAGTAATGAGAGCGGTGGATGTTGGAACCGAAACGGATATTGAAACCGATATGTCCAATGAGAAAGAAACAGAAGCGGTGGGTATGGTCGTCAAGTCGTTAGCGCTTGTGGTAGTTGAATTGTCCGCTGTGAAAGACGTCGGGCCAGGTGACGGGGGAGGAATCTCATTTAACGAAGAGGTCGACGGCACCGCCACAGGGAGTGTGTCGACAGGAACAGAGACGGTTGATGGACTGGAAGCAGAATCCGATATGGACGTCGGAAGAGCCGCCGTCGTGTCTGGAGGTGCGTCGACGACACTGCTGACCGGGGCCGGCACCGCCGTCTGAGATCCTGGAGGAACTGCGGAATCCTGACGCTTTTCTAGCGAATCGTCCGAGTCGTTGTGCGTTACCTCCCCCGACGACCCATGACGCTTACTATGGTCCAGGACATGTGCCTTTTTCATGCTCGAGATCAACGACCCATGAGTGACCTTTTGTGCGGACTCCTCCCCTGCTCGACTGGCTGGGTCGACTCCCTCGTGGCGTGTTCGATGCTTCTGCTTCATCAGCCTTGTAAGCCGATGACTCCGAACAATGCCATTGTGTGCCATTCTGGCAGATTGTCCAAACGATCGAACGCAAGCCTTGGAATTGGAAAAAATGCAGATCTTTGATTTTTTGCTTCAAATTGAGGTGAAATGATTGACTCGTCGATAATGCAAACGCACCGTGTCTCTGCCTGCACAGCGCCTGAGGTGATCCGCAAAAGAGGGAAAGTAAGATCGATTGACGCAGGATACTGATTGAACTGAACTGATATTGAAAGAGTGTCGACTGGTAGACCATCTGCCGTAAAGGAGTGAGCGATGGGTCTAAAACGTGGTATCAAGTGAAAAGGAGTGACGAATCGGTCTGTAACGAGTTTGAAACAGGAGGAACCGTAGACCGTAGAGGAACAAGGAGCGGACGTCAGCTGTCACCGTGCAGCCGACTAACTGGAGAGACTAAATGGAAGACTCTGGGTCATAAAAATCTAAAAGGTTGAACCAGACACAGCGTTAGCTCTTTCGAGTCGTTGCTGCCGGTAGAATCGATTGATTCACCAGCTCCTCCATGAGAACGGAGCTCAGGTAGCGAAGCAAGCATACCTTTTAAGGAAAGAATATGAAGCGAAAAGATAGAATGGAAGCGATCACGAGTTGCTATTCGTTCTGTCGACGGTCTTAATCCATGCCTGTCGCGGAGGAGATATTCGCAGGATTCACCACGAAATAGGCTGACCAACGATGAGCTTTGACTCCGACGAAGCGCAGGAAGAGGATGACTACTGCTGAATTTCTTTGCCGACTCTCCCAACGGTTGACGGTTGACGGTTGACGGTCGACGGATCCACGCTTTGAGGTACCCAGGTTCCGGACCCAAGGATCCCTATCCGTTCTTTTTCGTTTTTCGGCACACCGTCCGCAAGATCAACCGTGAATGGAAGATTCCGCTCACTGGTCTGGTTATACCAGCGCCAAATCTAGCAGTGAGCGCAGCCAGGTCGAAAATCGAGGTTATTCACTCGGCACCCGGAGAGCGAAAGGAGGCAAGGAACGGGGAGGAGGAGGGAGGAGGCGTAGCCGCAAAGCAGAGGAAGAGAGGGGAACCAGGAAATGAGAAGAAGAAGCGATCGAAACACAGACGGACTAGACTAGTCAGTAGTAGTGTAGTCTCGTTTGAATATTTACACTAGTAAGCCAGCCCGACCAGGTTGTTTGTTGGTGGTGATCGATCAGGCCAGGCACGGAAAAAAGAACAGGAAGATGACCAGGACCAGGACCAGGACCAGAAAGTGGACTAATATCTATCTACAGGCTCACAGTGTTAGACTGTTTTCTCTTAGACCCTCCGACGCGGGTGCTAGTCTGGATGGCCTCGTTGGCCCAATTTCAAAATTAATTAAGGCACGGAGTATCTACGTACTCAGTCTCAACTAAGACGGCACGGGGAATCTTCTGCTGTCCACCCGGTTGACTGTTTCTCTGCAAGGTGATAGCATATCAGTTGCAGGACAAGACCTTGGTCTCATGGCATGGTACATATAGCACATCACCATGCTCATCATGCAGATGAGATGATAGATACTGCGTAGAAATAAGAAGAGAAATGTTCTGGCCCGACAAGGATAATTAAAAAAAGAGACACGCCCCACAGAACTTAAGCACTAACCCCTTTATGGTCTAGCCTGCTGATTAGCCCGAAGAGTGTTTAATTAGCATCTCATCTCGGTCGGTGTAAACTGTAAACAAACACCAACAGGAGTAGATAGACCGAGTCCTATTGCCAATTGAATATGAATTAATACCAAGTCTCCTCATCTTCAATATCTTGTCTTGAATCCATAACCTCATCTGCTCAATCCAAATCCGATGAACGAAAACTCGCCATCCTCAAACCAACAGTAAGCAGAGTCTGCACTAACCATTACCCCTGAGGCTCAGACTTCTCTGTACGAGGCAAGGGGACTCCCTCTATCGCCGGGTGTAACCAATAGCCTAGCCCTGCAAGGTACGGATACACTGTACGACAGCAGTTATATTGAGTCAAAGTCGAGTCCCGACTCTGCATATGCTCAGGATCATTCATCTCATCCCAGTTCACCAAGCCAATTTCTCGAGTAACGTTGTACCACCTTGTATTTCTGTCCGTTCTTGACTCGTAGTCCTTTCCATGCCGTGGTCGAGGCGATAACAGTTCCTCAACGCCTAATGATCCCGCCTGGAGGCGCTGACGTACGACTTCATATCGGGTGTCTTCCTCTAACCCCACTGCTATTTATATGGACTCGGCACGTTCAGATATAAATATCCCTTTCAGAGACAGTCTCTTACTCTCTTCCCGTGTTATGGTGTCATTATCCATAAAATAATGGCCAAGGCCCACCGATCCGCGCTCGAGAATGCCATCGAAGGAATGGAATCCGTCCGCTAAGGTGCCATCCAAGTCTGACACCTGACATCTGACAGCCAGAGTACTGAGGAACATTCATGAATTCCTCGCAAAAAAAAAGTCACATGTCAATCACCTTAACCTTACTGTACGGAGTGCCGCCTTCAAGCCCGAAGAGTCTCCGACGTATGAAAACTGCATAGTCGGCTGGTTTTTCCCAATCATAGATGAAAGCACTCAAAGTACAAGTAGACCACAAATCTCGATCTCACACTATACACAGGCTGACTTCCACTCTATGCTTTGCAATTCGTATTTGTCTGCTCACCACACGCCCAAGCACAGATGCGGCGGCGAGGGGGCACTCCCAAGCGCCTCATCCGTCCATATGCCACTAATCCAAGCCAAAGAAAGAGGAGAAACGGACTGATTCAAGTCGGTAGGGATGTGAAGGACCACGGATTCAACGCTAGTGATAAAGGGGTATTATTAACGAAAAGACGTCCATTGCCATGAACCTAGAATGTCTCCAGCTCATCGGCGACCTCCGTTTCCGCTGGGATCTCGAACCCTTCCTGTGGCGAAGAATTAGCATCTGCAGCAACAAAGCAGAGACAAAGCGTCATAAAACACGTACCTCCGTCGAGTACAGAATGCCCTGGATGTGCTTCACCAGAGAGTCTTCGTCCTTCTCCAGCTCAGGGTCCGCCTCGATGGCATTCTGCAGCAGCAGCTCGATATCCCGGAGCTTGGCAAAGTAGAAATCGCGCTCCTTCTCCAGGCCAGCAATAGCCTCCTTCTGAGTCGCAATCTCCTGCTGCAGAGCAGCCGTGCTGGCTCCTCCCGTGGCTGCGGCAACCCGAGGACGAACACCGCCGGTTGTAGGAGTAGCTCCTCTCCTTGTAGCGCCCGCCGAGGACGATGCGCCAGAGCGAGAACCAGCCGCAGAAGCGGGAGGAGCGCCAGAGCCCTTCCGGCGGCCGACGGCATCGTAGTCGCCCCCGGGGTAGTGCTGATCCCAGTATCTCTTGGTCCACTGGAGAAATTCGAGGTTATCCTGCATGCGACATTTTGAGAGCTGCTGGACTGGGATCGGCTTCTCGACCTGGTGGCGAGTGAATGTATCTGAAATAGAGCGTAGGGGTCAGAAATCGAATCTCAACCGTGTAATATACGGTCCATGCGGTGTCATACTCTGGAGGATCTTGAAATTCTGGAGATAGGCGTACTCGGTGTTGACATTGAACTTTACACGCGCCATAGGAACATCCACTGCACGAGAGGGTACAGGTCAGCCTGTCAGATGCAATTATTGAGCCCAAGTGACTCCTTGAAGCTTGCTATTCACTCACTGAATATCGAATCGAAAATCTGACACAGAGCGGCCCTGTGAAACCGAATCAGCACTTGTAGATCATGCTTTGAATGTGTCCAAATCTGGGTTATCCATATAGAGTCGGCTGGGAATGGTCGACTGTTTCAAGGGCATAAAAAGGAGCGTCAATCGTACCCGGTCCCGCACTGTTCAATTTTGGTCAGATTCAGCTGCAGCAGGTTGTTAAGCCATGCCAGCAATTCCTGTCTGCACAGCGAGAAGTGCTCAAATTAGCGAGATGCTCGGAATCAAAACAAAGCCCCTTGTGTGAACGATCAGTTGGCCTGACGAACCTGGATTCTCCCATGGTGGGGTAATTTTGTCAATGTGAAGATGCACAACGGTTGAAAGGACGTCGGGGAGGGATTGCAGTTCGAGAGATTTCGAACAGATATGAAATTCAGCTAGAGATGGCCTTTGTTTTGATTGAGTTGGATTTTGTTTATGGTGAGAAGAGAACGAGGAGCCGTAGAGACAGAGGATTGTTTTGCTTCGGCCCTCGAAACCCACGGCTCTGCCTGACGCTAAGGAGCCCCCTGGCCAATCACATTCACCCTCTCCCTTTGGCTTCAAGATCATTTAGCTAACAGGTGATGATGTTTAAGAATCGGATGTAAAAAGAGTAAATTAGTCCAGGTATGCTATATAGGGGCTATGTAGAGATCAGGGTATGATTACCAATGCTCTGACTCTAAATTCAACTCAATTGCACCGGTAACAGCCAGTGTCAAGTCTCTATGGTGTCTTTCCGTATCAAATCTAACAGCAAAAACCCGAAACAGGCTCCAAGTCTAGCAAGTTCAAACCAAAGAAATCTATCGCTTCCAAAGTAAATCCGTCATGTTCTTTTGAAAAGAGCCAGTGTATCATCCGAAAACTCCAAACCCCACATATTTCTAATGTTCGTAAGTATAAGGAAGGCGTCGCAGTCAAGATCACTCTTCCAACAACTCGATGCCATCCAATCCATAGCCAAAATCCATAATGACAGCTCGAGAATCTTGGCTGGTGGCAACGATGCGTCGATAGTCCGACTTCACACTCAACATCCAGCTGGTGGTCCAACCAGGCAAGTCAATAGAGAGCTCTCCAGTCAGAGCGTCAAAGACCTTGACACTCATGTCATAGCTGCCGCTGACAATCCGCTGGTTCATACTATCCAGATGGAGTGACCTGACAAGACCAGCATGCCCTTTGAGCTCACGGACCATCTCGGCCGTGTTTGCGTCAAACTGGTAGATCGATTGGTCATTCCCACCGGTGAGAATGGTTCGCGCATCATCACTGAACTCCACACAGGCTAGTCCACGGTCCTTGCTGGAAAACTCCTTGACACAAAGACCCGAGGTAATATTCCAGAGTTTGGCTACTCCGTCCCCGCTCGCAGACACGACGAGATCGCCCCGGAGCTGAACGGCGTTCACGGGTCCACGATGGCCGAGAAGCTTCTTCACCAGCGCGCCCGTCTGTCGATCCCACACACAGATGGTTGTGTCCTTGGAGCAGGATACGATGTACCGATCATCTAAGCACACGTCCAGCACGCCAGCTCTGTGGCCCTCCAGACGACGAATCGGCTTGTAATCGTTCTTGATATCCCATACGATGCAAGTGAAGTCAGATGACCCAGTGACCATGATCTCTTCATCGAACTGAAGGCAAAGAATGGAAGCACTGTGGTAGTCGGAGCTCTGGTCAATGGGAGTCACAATTCCTGCCGAGAGGGTAGGAGGAGGACAGATGGTGAGAAAAGGAGGTTTGCCGGACGACTGCTGAGTTGGGTTGTTGACCTGTCCAATGCTCGAAACCTCACCCGGAGGAGGGCCAATGATCTTACGGCACGGCCAAGGGTAACGAGCATCCCACACCCTGATGGTTCGATCACGAGAACCAGTGATGATTTTGTCCCTGTGAAGTCCAAGTCAGATAACCATATAAGGCAGGGGCAACGGCCAAAGTCAAAACATACTCATCAAATTGAACACAGTAGACGCTGTCCGTATGGCCGTGCAGGTAGATTGCGGCCGCTTTCCCCTCCTTCCATCGATGCTCGAGAGCACGACGGACAAGGAACATCTTCTTCCAGTCCTGATTCGGGATTGACTTTCCTAAGCCAGCCGACTGCCTCTTTTTGGTTGCAAGACCGCTGGGGAGGCGATGTCCGTACGCACGACGAAATACCTGCCTCCAGATGTGCCGAGAGGATGCCTGCTCACTCCAAGCACGAGAAACCAATTCGGCCTGCATCAGGGACTCGGGGTCAAGATACGATAGAGCCAGCGACATGATCTCAGGTGGTAGATAGGTCACGGGATCAATGCGGACAATAGCCAGATCCACCTCGGAGAGTTCCGAGCGATCGCGCAGATCAATGTCAATGCCGCTCTCCGAATCCCGAGTGACTTTCATATCGTACGATCTGATACGTTCTCGTTCCGCTCTGGCCAATTCATTTTGCGCAGCTGCAGCGGCCCGAGCGGCGGCCCCGGCGTAAATATTGTCTGGAAGAATGGGAGGTTCAAGTCCACGACCGGGGATAGGGGCCGGCACTGATGCAACCGGTGCGTAGAACGTCTGCAAGGCAGTTTCGTAAGTAAGCGAAGGGCGGCGGTTGGTGTTGTAGCCCTTGCACCAGGAATGCCTGGATCCGGCCTCTCCACGCCCACTGGCATCTTGAGGCTCACGGACCACAGCAGCGACATCTTCGTGAGCGTGGTGATGAGAAGCATGCCTGGACGACTTGTGACGGATGGTCACAGAAAGACGACGGCCCAGAGCGCGCAAACCATCCATGGGGTGCCGCAAATTGGAAAAGCTCTTTGCAGCACGGCGCCTGGTAACAGGTCCAGGGAAATGATCTGTCTCTTCCACGACGTGTTCATCGTCATCATGGTCTTCATCGGCGCAGAGCGACCCATTCCAAACCTCATGTTCCAATGCGAACGGGTGTGCTGTTGACAGTGTGGCATTGCGAGGGCGAGTCTTGAAAGAGAGTGAGGGGCGACGTCGTGAGGGAATAACAACAGGTTCTCGTGGCATTGTGGCGTTTCGGAGGTTGAGATAGAGATCGACAGTAGTGTAAGGCCCGAATAGATGTCGAGGAGTGTCGGGAAATTGCGTTCTGCACGATGAGCCAGCTGGGACGGAGGATCTTCAATCTGAAACAATAGGGGGCGAACGCAAGGAGCCGAGTATGTCGATGGAGAAAACTATGTACTCCCAAGGGCCAGCATGGAAAGACGGCAGGTACAGATCGAAATAACCCAAAAAATAATAACCAGAGGAACGAAAGAGAGGGAGTCGGTGCCGACGACAAGGACTTAGCAACAGCAAACTCCTGATAGTCTAGTAACTAGATCTACCCGTGATAGAGATAGAGAGAGAAACCAGGATCGCAGGGCGAGAGAATGTACAGCACACACCCCCGAAACGAAGGAGAAAAAATAGACAAGAAAGAAACAGGAAAAAAGGGACGCTGACAAGAAAAGCAAAGCAGACAAGATGGATACAGACGACAAGGGATAAAAAGAGAAGATCAAAGCAGGGGGGAACGAGGGAAAAGGTGAGCCGGAAGGCGGTGATGATGATGGTTCTTTTTTTTTTTTTTTTTTTTTGCCTCCCCAGCCCGATAAGGCCCGTCATCCGTGGAAGACCTGGACACGCCCAACGAAACGCCCGTTTACACTTTTTCTAGATTTCCATTTCCGCGTTCCAAAGGCAAAATTCGGATGCCAACCATGGTGAAGGGGGGAAAAGTTCATCATGACGGAGACTCCGAGTCAAGAGCTTCCAGGTCGACTTTTCTAGAAAAACTTTATCAAAGGTGACGGTGATATCGCCTCGTTTGCAGTACTTTCGTCAAGCCAACCCTGTACGGAGTACACTTCTTATCATTGTTGCAGGCTGAGCTGAGAAAAAATTCTGACTGAGAGCAAATCTCTTTCACCGCTTAAACGAAATCCAATTGAGATATCTGTAATAAGACTTTTCCATACAATGAGTCAGGGATTAGTCTGGGTACAGCTCAGCTTTGGGTATAAAATTAGGCACATGCTTATGTAGCCTCGCACATGAAACATTGCTGGTTAAACCTCTTTGTTTCAAGGATGCGCAGTTCTTTTTTATGCTGAGAAGTGACAGACAAAAGACCCATGGGCCATACCTAATTCGAATATCAGTCCAGCGAGATCTGATTCAGATGATTAGATCTTCCTTCCGTCCCCGCTGTCTCTGTTATTCCCCATGGGGTTCTCTATCCACCCAGAGAGGAGCGGGAACAATTTCCTCTGAAGTTCTTTCTCGAACTCATGCTTCCCTGCAGGATTTTCTCAACTATCTGGCTAATTGGATATTGAAATCTCACAAAATTTTCGCCTGGACTGAATGGCCGCAACTAGTCACTAGCACATAGAGTACCTTGGGGATCGCCGACAGTATAAAAGGCAACGCCCAGAATTATATCATCAGTACTATGCATAAACTGTACAAAGCTTTTCTGTCATATCCTCATATCTTAGTCGTATTAGTGCATCACCAATTATTGACCAAAGACCTTGTCATAACCAGTCAGGGTAAACCGGTAGCGAACATCTCCCTTCTTCATCCGGAGCATCGCCTCCTTGAGACCCTCCTCGCCGATCTGCAACTCCTCCACCCAGCTCTTCAGGCCCTTGTCGGCCGCCAGTTGAAGCATGGCCAGCATCTCCTTTCGGCTGCCAAGATGGCTGGCTCCGATCAGGACTCCATTCGAGATGAGGTTCTGTGCCTTGATGACCTGACCCTCTTCCTCGGGCAGACCGACACTGATCCAGCGGCCGTGCACATCCATCATGGACAGGTACTTGGCCAGATCGAAGCCCTCGGACGAGTTGGCACAGTTGATGATGAGGTCAAACGAGCACCGGTGAGGTTTCTCCCAGCCCTCCTCCGCCGTGGCGATGTATCCGTCTGCACCAAGCTTGCGAGCATCGGCCTCCTTGGCCCGACTCCGGGAGATGGCCCAGACCTCAGCACCGAGCGCCTTGGCGAACATCACACCAAAGTGTCCGATGCCTCCGAGCCCTACTATGCCCACCTTCTTACCAGGGCCGGCACCGTTGCGGACCAGAGGAGAGTATGCGGTCAGACCGGCGCACAGCATGGGGGCGGCGAGGTTGGTATCGAGGCCTTCGGGGATGGGGAAGACCCAGTGCTCGTGGGTGCGGACGTGGGATGAGTAACCCCCCTGGCTGACGATGCCAGTCTCGGGCCACTCGGCGCCATATGTATCGATCATGAGGACAGGGCAGTAGGTCTCGTTGTCGTTCTTGCATTGCTTGCATTCACCGCAGGAATAGGACTGAGCGCCAACACCCACCCGCTGGCCCTCCTTGACCAGGGTCACTTTGCTGCCCACACGGATTGCACGACCGACGATTTCTGCCGAAGCGACCTAGTCAGCCATGTTTCGCCTCGGTATGAGAGTACGGGAGAGGCCTGTTCTTACCATGTCCCACGCAAAGGGGGAATCTCTGGGCTCCCCAGCCACCTGAAACAATGCGGTTAGCGAGGCCATTCTTTTGGTTTCTTGGACGCAGACTCAAGACTTACCACTGATCGTGTGCACATCACTGCCGCAGACCCCGCAAGCTTCAATCTTGATGTCGACATCTAAAGCGGATGGTGTCAGCATTTGCAACATCTTGATTCAAGGTGTTCGCTCACCATAATCACCAAAAGGCTTCAACTTGAACTAATGCGCAACGAGAGATAAATCAGCAACGACTACCGAGTCGCAAGCAAGCGAGAGTCACATACAAATCTCTTGTGGAAAGTGGTGAAAGTCTCAGGGCTGTCGACCTGGAAACCTTCAGCTTCTTCGGGATAAGGCATGGTGAAGGATGGGATCAATTGCTATGGAAGACGACAGAGAGACAGCTCCAGAGTCAAGGACAGACACGAGTATAGAGAAAAAAGAGAGAGAGAGAGAGAAGCAGCCCCTCCAGCGCAGGGACAAGGCCGATCTTTAAATCCGCCACGCAGCGTCCTGAACGCACCAACCCACTTCGTTGATCCAACCCACTTCTCCAATTATCACTATTGACTGCGGAGCAAGTCTTATCGTGAACCTTTGCCCGCAAGAATTGCCAGGCGCGTCGAGTTCCGTTGATTGCTCCGACAGACACGTTTCATGCTTTGAGTTTGCAGTGTGATTGAACTACAACCCTCGATTGACTGCTGCATTCTCTATCAGTCCAACTGCAGTAACTGCCCTATACTGACTCTCCCAAGTAAAGCTGAACACGAAAGGTGAGCATTGTTCCTATGTTGCGGGATTTCTTTGGCTTCCCTCGGAGATGGCACTCCATCCATCGCTACAACCTCCTGGTGAATACTGAGACCCAATCTCATCGATAAAATTCAAACGTCGCATGACTACTATTTTTTCCATGTTCGTCATATCTTTTGATGCATTTGGTAGCATTCGAGAACTTGCCCGCTCGGGGTAAATTGTCCACCTATCAGCATCAGGCTGGATTGTGCCTGGCGTGGGGGTGGCCTCATGATTTGGGAGAACTGGATTCTGGTACAGCTGAAAGAGAGCATGGAAGTCTATCGGGCGAGAAACGAGACGAAGAGAATTCGAGAATCATGAAAGAAGGTGAAAGGCAATTTGAATACTCCGTAAGGTCATTCTTATCAATGATACCCCGAGTAAGGGTATGTAACTTATACTACAGCGGACTTCAATCGACCCGAAAAGGTATCTTGTACTCGACAGAACCAATCATAGCTTCATTTGCATTCGATAATAAGGTAAATCACAGAAGAGTCTATGCAATGTCCGGCAATGAACGCTCCACCTCCATGGCATCCTTAATCTTCTCCGCCACGGCCTGCGCCTGCTCCTCGCTAAGTCGGGCCAATGGCCGCCGAGGGTACCCGCCGTAGCCATAGTAGCTCTGGATAGCACTCTTGGTACCGGGGATGGCCGCCTTGGTGAGCACCCAGTCGGCCTTGCTGAGCAACTGCTGAGCCTTCATGGCCTCTGTCAAACGGCCCTCGCTCCAGAGGTTGAAGATCTGCACACACAGTCGGGGGATGACGTTGGCCCCGCCGGCCAGGATCGCCGAGCCACCGGACACCAGCGTCTGCAGGGCAAAGTCGGCGATACCGCCAAAGGCCACGTAGGGGTGGTTTTCGACCTGCTTGGTGGAGGGCTTCTTTGTGGCGGGGGCGAGCGGGGAAGGAGGAGTGATGGCGTTGAGGGCGCCGGCGACACGGGTGAGCTTTCCCGTGTTGGCGCAGGTGAACTTTGTGCCGACGATGTTGGGGTGCTGCGAGATGCGGATGATGAGGTCGGAGTCCATGTCGATGCCGGCGACGGCGCCGGGGTAGTTGTACAGGATGATGGGGAGCGGGGAGCCGTCCGCGACGGCGGTGAAGTACTCGTAGAGTGTCTCGTCGTTGCCGACGGCGTAGCGGTAGTAGCTGGGGGGTACGATGAGGACGTACTCGGCGCCGGCCTCGGCACATTCCTTGCACAGTTCGATGGTGCCGCGGATGCTGTTCTCGCTGGCGCCGGCGATGACGGGCACGTTGGCGAACCCGGCCTCGACCAGGGCGGAGCGTGTCTCACGGATGACCGTCTTGCGCTCTTCGCGGGTCAGGTGCACGGCTTCACCGTTCGAACCCATGGTGACTAGACCGACCAGACCGGCCTTGGCCAGGCGGACGGCATGGCGGCGGATGGTCGGGACATCGAGGTCTTCAGTGTCGGGGTTGAAGAAGGTCATGGTGGGAGCATAGACTCCGGGACGGAGAGGTGTACGCGACGCCATTTTGATGATATAATATGCTGTGATCAGTCTGGTCAGTATACAAGAATACCTTAGTATTGCCTTGGGAGGGAAGAATCACATACAGTATGTAAACAACCTGATCAACAACCAATTTGCGCTCAATCAGGACGAATGAGAAGAAGATTATGATACCAGCCTACCAGGCAGGAAAAGTCCAGCATGGCGCCCGTCTATAAATATAAATCGAAAAACAATCCCACGGCGTCTCTAAAGAAGAGACCAGGCCATATTCCGCGATGATTTTACCCCGCGAATTGAAGCTCCAACACTTTTTCCCGTGACTTGCTGACATCCCACTTCCCCCACCTTCTTGTTTGGTCTCCGGCTCGGCCTTTTCGCCGCGACAAGACGGACGGGAGATTCTCCACCAATCAGAGCATGTCTTTCATCGGTATTGAAAGTTGCCGTTTTGGTGCGGAAAAGCAAAGACCGACAGTATTATCAACAGCTCCTGGTAGCAGTAGACATCCTCATACAGTAGTCAGCTACTGTTGTCTCTGAAACAGGCCAGGGCTTCTCCGTATCACTGAAATCTCCTGGAACTATTCAAGCCCTTCCACCAGATTAAATGCGACAAGAACATCCACAAATAGAGGGTTTGTTGTTGCTCGTGTACCCCAATCGACATGTGGATCGGCTATTGACGCTGTCCCAACGGCAGAATTCAGGCTGGAGGAACCTTCGTTCTTCCGTCAAGCTATCCATGCGCTGGGAACCTGGGATTACAAAAGTCCTCCTGTGCCGTGGACTGTGAGATTTGAGATTGTAACGAGAAAATTGCTCTCCTCCTCCTAGATACCCTCTCTGGCGCGTAATCTAACCCGCTCCTCTACCCCGCACGCTGATAACTAAAGCTCATCTTCGATATCATCCTCTAGAGCACTCAAGATGGCGCCTAGTGTATTGATGGCAAGTGAATTCACACTGTTCGACTCACCGGATATAGCTAACTTGCCGGCAGGTAGGAACTGGAGAGTACACCACGGGTTTCGTGGGTGGTGCTGCTTCTGGTTCGGATAAAAAGGTTGGAGTCGTCGGTTTGACCCTCTTTGACCTCCGACGACGAGGCAAGGTTGGCAAGCTGAGCATGGTGGGAGTTTCCGGACGCAAGTTCCCTGGCATTCGTGAGGCGACCCGTATCCAGACACCGAGGCTTAACTGACCGGCCAGGCGAGCATCTTCGCAAGAACATCTCTGAGGTCTACAATGGCCTGGACGTTTCCTTCGATTCCTTCCCCCCAGACGACCAGACCGACCCCGACGCCTACAAGGCAGCAATTGACGCCCTGGAGCCCGGCTCCGCCATCACCATCTTCACTCCAGACCCAACGCATTTCCCCATCGCCCTGTACGCCATCCAGCGCAAGATTCACGTCATGATCACCAAGCCCGCCACAAAGCTGCTGCAGGACCACCTCACCCTCCTCGAGGAGTCCCGCAAGCACGGCGTCTTTGTCTACATCGAGCACCACAAGCGCTTTGATCCTGCCTACTCGGACGCCCGCGCCAAGGCCAAGAACCTGGGCGACTTCAACTATTTCTACTCCTACATGAGCCAGCCCAAGAGCCAGCTCGAGACCTTCAAGGCCTGGGCCGGCAAGGAGAGCGACATCTCCTACTACCTCAACTCCCACCACATCGACGTCAACGAGAGCATGGTCCCCGACTATACTCCCGTCAAGGTCACTGCGTCCGCGGCCAAGGGCACCGCCGTCGCGCTGGGCTGCTCCCCGGAGACAGAGGACACCATCACCCTGCTGGTGAACTGGCAGAACAAGCAGGACCCCTCCAAGGTCGCCACAGGTGTTTACACGGCCAGCTGGACCGCCCCCCAGAAGGCCGGTGTCCATTCCAACCAATACTTCCACTGTAAGTTCTTCCATCCAGCTTCTTGCGAACCTTACAATCTGACCGCTGGCAGACATGGGCTCCAAGGGCGAAATCCGCATCAACCAAGCCAAGCGCGGCTACGACGTCACCGACGACAACCAGGGCCAATTGGCCTGGATCAACCCGTAAGTCTCTGTCGCGCGCTTGGTCTCTGTCCAGAAAGGCATTTATTGATCGATGGGGCTAGGTTCTACATGCGCTACGCCCCCGACGAAGAGGGCAACTTCGGTGGCCAGACGGGCTACGGCTACATCAGTTTCGAAAAGTTCATCGACGCCGTCACGGCCCTCAATGAAGGCCGCGTGACGCTGGACCAGCTTGATGCGCGCCCCTTGCCCACCCTCAAGAATACCATTGCCACCACGGCGATCCTGCATGCGGGCCGGATCTCGCTGGACGAGAACCGAACCGTGGAGATCGTTCACGACGGCGAGAAGTGGGAGTTGAAGTAGTCATTCGGTCTGTCTAAAAGAACTAGCTGTAGTTAGGATAATGTAGATATCTGAGAACTTGAATTTGCATAGTACATAGTATACTGACAACCCGCCATGTGAGGATCCTTTCAAGTCCCTTAAATCTCTCAGACGCATAAAACTTCGTACAATCTAACCTCTGAACAAAAGACGAGAATCCAACTCCGGAACACCACTGCACCATCGCCATGCTATCAAGGAAGTCCGCAATTATACCAGAAACACACATAGCGCGAAAGGTTGTGGTATCATGAACAGAACGCCAAGTGAGAAAATTCACCACATATGCTTTCAAGCACCACAAGGAATCGACTCTTTCACCGGCGAGAGCTCTGCCTGACAATCCCATCGGTGCCCTTGTGGAACTTCACTCGACAGTCGGGGCAATACCATTTGGCAGTGCGGCTGGGCACTTCAGACAGACCGACACACTCGAGATGAAACCATTCTCTGTCGCACTATCGAATCATTAGTACGAGTTTGGAGAATGTGAGACACAAGCATCCACTTACATCCTGGTTCTCGCAGCAGATCATGGTTCCGAAGCTGACATCTCCGCAGAGACAATACCGGGGTTCATTCGGGTCAATCTCCTCCAAGACGCCATCTTCATCTATGCGAATGTCCTCCCTCGTCGTGCCATCCTTCTGTCCCTGTTCGCGTGGTCCGACCCTCTTCTTGGTAGGTTTCGCCTTGCGTCGGCCATAGCTGACCGCTGCCCCGCCGTCCTGTCCCGAGGATACCGGCCCGGGAGCGGGTCGCTTCCTGCGGCGGCCGGCTGCCTGAAATCCGTCCGGTACAGGAGTCTTCCTTGCAGGCGTGGCACTCTTTCGACGGAGATCTTTGCCGGCCGCAAGAGCGGCTACATCCGTCGATGCACCAGGCGCAAGGTGCCGGGAAGGAGGTCGGCTGACGGGCGGGGTCGAGGTTTTCGCTTCCTTGGTTTGAGCTGCTGCTGCTGTGCTGGCCGCTGATGGTACGGGTGACGCCTTTTGAGTCTCGACAGGCTCCCCATTGTTTATGGTTTTCACTGCATTATCAGCCGTCTCGCCGACTGCGACTTCATTGTCCTCTACAGGCGTCTCTTCTGGTGCTTCCTTGCTCATTATACGGCGCTTTGCTGAGCTGCGCAGAGAACCGCGAGTTTCAGAGTCCGCTGGGGGAGCGGGTGCGACTTCCGCAGCTACGATTTCGTCCATCTTCCTCTTCTTCAAGGTTCTGCTTGGCTTCCGAGCGGCCAAGGATGACGCCGCCTGAGATTGGTCAGGAGCTGCTGCGTCAGTAGGTCCAGACTCGGCAAGTCGTTTGGCCTCCGCCGCTGCGGCGGCGGCTGCGGCTGCCGCCTGTTCCCTCGCCATGTTTTCCCGCTTGAGTTTCTTCGCCTCGTTGAGTTTCATCCCACGGTTGCTCAACTTGGTCTCCATCACGCCCTCAATGCCGTTCGCGTCGGTGAGCCGCGTCAACATTCCCGGGACATAATTGTTCATGATGTCGTCGCAGTCAAGAAACTCTGTGCCATTGGCCTCTGCTTCCGCTTTGGCTTGCCGATAGGCGTCCCACCCTCGCCCTCGGAGAGCGAGTTCGCGGTGAATCATGACCTCACTAGGTTGCCAGACGGCGTTCTTCTTCATTTTCTTGCGCAGTTTTGTCATTTCCCATTCAGTCAAGCGCAACCACGGCAAATCTTCACTGCCAGGTTTGGCATCCTCTGGTGGGGGTTTGAGCATTGCCAGAGCATTGCTGGTCGACATCGCAGCGCCATGGCCATGACCGTTCGTAAGTGGAGCGGCGGTCCGTGATCGACGAGTCTGTTTCTCCTTTTTGCCCTTGGCGACTGCGGGCTCCTCAGGCGCAACTGTGGGAGTTGGTTTCGTTCCAGTCTCCACATCCGAGTGCTCGGTGCTAGCAAGTGGGGAGTCCGGATGCAGGCCGGCGAGTTGTTCGGCAGCAATCTCTCCTCGCCGACTCCTCGACCTCTGTCCTAGCCTTGGCCCCGCATTTGCCGCACCGTCAAGCCGTAATTTTATGCGCGTTGTCGTCGGCGCAGCGGCCTCGCCCTTCTTTGAAGATCGGCCTCGCTTATTAGGCGCAGTCTGAGTCTCCGGAGGTGTAGGTTCCCGTGACTCCGGTTTCGGCAGTGCCTGGAGCTTCTGTTTGATGCACTCCAGTCGGTTGAAGTGTCGATCGACAACATCGTAGAGGCGGCACGCTTCGGCATAGGCAGACTCGCGCGCGTTGATTGCTTGGTCAAGTTGCGCCGAGATGTTTTTGCGGAGAGTCTGCGCGTCTGGGCGCTCGTGGGAGGGAAGGTCGGGGAGCTGGCCCCACGTCTTGGTGAGTTCGTGAACATTCTGTGTAGCCTCGAGGTAGCGCTCGTCCAAGCCACGTATGAGGGTGAGGGAACGGATCAGGTCCGCGGGGAGATATTCAGTGTAATCTATAAAGTCGGTCACGGTGGCCTGCGCATCGGGATCAAAGGGACCATCGAGAATGACGCCACCGTCTTCATCATTATAGTCTGCCATAACCATGGCTTCCGTATCAAGCTAGAGAAATAACGGAGATTCGAGGAGGCGATAGCGTCAAATGCAACCTAGACAGAACAAGAGGTATGGTAGGGGGCTAGGTGGGAGGCACCATCCGTGCAGCCATGAAGGTAGCGATCAAGGCAAATGCATGGAATGGTAGCTTCAAATTGGACCCAAAGCGGCTTGCGATCGACGATATCCAGTGAGAAAAGACGCGCGACGGGCACAAGGACTAGAGATTGATGCGGCGTTGGTGGCCACGACCATGATTGATCAGCCGCGGTCTCGCAATGTTGTTGATCGGTTGTCGGGGAAACATTGTTCCGCGTGCTATATTTACATCCTGCGTCTCGCCGTCGCTGATTGCCGACAAACAGGTCAACCCATATCAACAAGGGTAATGGGAATAACTTCACTTGATTTGCTTCTGTTTTGCTTTCGTTGATTGGCAGTGCATGATATGCTCTTGACCAGTGACATTGATGTTGCTTGATAGATGGAGGTGTTGGCTTCGGTGACAACTAATGTTTGTCGAGATTATATGTCTCGACCATGATGGTTAATGAACACGAGAGATTCCACCATTTCAATTTTTCAAACCAAGTGATCCACTTTAGCTGAATAAACTGTCAATAGGATTGAACCATTATGGAGGTCGGGGGCTCGGATAAAACACTAGAAGAATGAAAGTGAAGCCAGTGAAGCCAATGGTGAGGAGATAGTTGAGGGCATCTTGGCTACGACAATCGCGAGAAGATGAAGATGATTTCCTAATGAGACCATTGAGACGATAGCTGACCGATATTCACTTCATTATTCACTGATATCCAAGCAAGGTAGTAAGTATCAATGTGTTGGTTCGTACGAGGTCACTGATATGAACTCGTTTGCTTGTCCTGGTAGACAAACACTCCTTCTATCTTCCCAACTTGACCCTTACATTCACTCATCCTTTACTCACCTCTGAGCTATCAACACTACTTCTTTCATCTCACTTGTCCTTTCAATTGTGGAAGTCATCCTATTCAAAGCTACGAGATGGACAGAACAGAACGCCTAAAGCTGCTCTTCAGCGAGGATGAGTCCTTGCTTCAGTTCAACACCCGTCTCAATGCTTTATCTATAACTGACACCAAGACCGCAGAAGAAGCTTCCTTGACGGTAGTGACACAAGAAGAAATACAGGCCGGAAAGGACGACAAAGACTCGGAATCCAAAACTAATCCAGAGGAAACCGCCGAAGGGCTTGACAAGAGCACCGTCCAAGAAACCGACAAGTGCAACGAATGCACGCAGACACCAGAAATTAAAGATTCCAACACCCACGATCAAGAGGAGCCATCAACACCACTGGATGGATTCTTCTGTCCCCTTATCGCTATGTCTAGATATCCCTACAAGTTCGTCCCCAAGGAACTGTCACAGACGGTAGCCAGTCGATTTTTCGACGGTGGGAAGTTTTGGCAGAGAGTTTGGGATATGTGAGTTATCTGGCATTACCACTCTGTGTTGCTCTCTATTGATGACAGAAATATTGCAGACACTACGTCCACGTCCCTCCTCTGCTCAGTCCACGTCCACTGTTGCTCGTGCCTGCTGCTCAGGTCCGGAAATTCATACAGGAGATCAACCGCGAGCTCGAAAGTACGCTATCAATTCCGGAAGAAAGTAAAATGGGAATGCTCTTGGACTTCAAACAGGACGGGTTCCCTCAGCCGACGTTCATCGGTCAGTGTACAAGCCGGGAGATAAAAGATGAACTGGAAGCGACCATCCCTCCGCGGACGAACTACGAGCCTCCTACAGAGATGGATGAGGTGCGTCTCGCGTATGAGCAAATGATTGAGTACGGAATAAATGCATCGAAAAACAAGAGTAGGAGCAAAGGCTCCAAGGCGAAGAAACAGCAGTTCCGGCTCCAGGCTGAAATAGAATTGTTACAAACTCGGAAGAAAATGCATTGTTACCTTGGTCTACGATCCCACCACTCCCTGGATCTCCCAGAACTTATTGACGAACGATCCTGGGAAGAGAAGCGAAACGACGACTGCAGCACGGCGCAAAGACTTGACGACACAGATAGCACTGGGATCCCTCGTCTCGATATGGATTATCCAGCGATGTTTCCATTCTGGAAAGAGCCGATTTTGATCAGCGTTGACGTCGAATGCAATGAGCGTTGTCATGAACAGGTCACAGAAGTGGGAATCTCAACTCTGGACACCGTGGATCTTGTTGGCATTCCCCCAGGTGAGAATGCAGAGAAGTGGACCTCGAGAATTCGTTCCCGTCACCTGCGAGTTCGAGAGTATGGCCATATTGTCAACCGACAATACGTGGCAGGATGTCCGGGAAGTTTTGAATTTGGGGAGAGCGAATGGGTGTCCAAAGGGAAGCTGGCGGATGTGGTTCAGGCCTGCTTCCAACCTCCCTACTCATTCGGTATCGAAGACACAGACGGTGTCCGGCTGGGCAGTGGGCCTGAGTACAAGCACCAGAAGCGCAACCTGATCCTTGTGGGTCATAACACCTCAATGGACGTCAACTATCTGGCAAGTTTGGGCATCCCGGTCTTTGAAGACGTCACGACCGCCTTCCTGGAGCGCATCGACACTGCCGAGTTGTATCGTATTATCCGAAGTGAGATAAACCCGCGCTCATTGGCAGGCATCCTTGGTGAACTAGGAATCATCGGATGGAACCTGCACAATGCAGGGAACGATGCTCGCTATACGCTTGAAGCGCTGGTGCGAATGATCTGCCGTGATACAGGCGGGTTTAGTGTGGTTGCTCCGACGGTGGAATAGGATGTTGCGGTTGGGCAAACCAAGGTCACCTTGCTCTATATGCGTTTTATGAATTAAGTTACCTTGTATCAGCAGTCCCTATAGTCCCTTGTATCCGATCACGAGAGCCTCTGCAAACAGACAGGGCTCAGCGAGGCTGCCAATGCTGTCAATGGTATCTTGACTGTGAATTAATTTTGTTGCTCCAGACATCGTTGATCATCGGCGCATTCATGAACATTGGATGATTTGGCAAAAGGCACACTCGTATGAACCCATCTCAATAAACGGCCAGATGGCGTCTAGACCATGTCATAACATGACGCGTACAACTCGTCAATCCCTCGATTGATCAGCCTTACTTAACTAAGGCGAGCACCTTCCTCTAGACACCATCTCATAAACTGAGCACAGTCGATAGATTTTATCTCTTGCACTCTTGTCTAGAAATATGCGCTTATTCAGGTATATAGGGGAAAGCTCCATGCTCGCAGGCTGCCCAAGGAGGAGGCGGAAAGGTCTGGAGACTGGTTAGACGGGCCAATCCTGTGTATTCGTCCATAGCAGGCCGTCGTCCATAGATACTGTTCTTCTACCTAGGCTGGACATGTCCACAAGCGATCGTTATGTCCAATGATCTTATAGATGTCGTTGCAGTATAAGAATATGCATTGTTCCTGACTAGTTTACTAGTATAGTTGCCGACTGACGTCAAACTGATAATGATAATGATAATGATAAGCTTCAGCCCAACAGACCTTTGCCCCTCTTCTGCCCCACGCAATAAGGACAAACATTTCATCAACCTCACCACGAGCCTAGATAGTCTACATCCAACATCACCCTCACTCCAGCGACCAGAAAAGCCAACAAACAAAAATGACCACCCCGCTAACAATCCACCTCCTCAACATCTCCACCTGCCCGCTCTCCAACGCAACAACCCACCCCTTCCTCCAACAAGCCGGCTGCGGCCAGATCTCCAAGCCGCTCCTCTCGCAATGGCTCTCCCAGGACCGCCTCTACGTCCAGTCCTACATCCGCTTCATCGGCCTGCTGCTGTCCAAGATCCGCCTCCCGCCCCACAACCCCGACAGCTCGAAGCCGCGCACCGCGACGGCCGAGCACCGCGCCGTGGAGGTCCTCATCGACGCGCTGGTGAACATCCGCACGGAGCTGCAGTTCTTCGAGGACACGGCGGATGAGTTCGGGCTGGATCTGACGGCGTTGCCTGCGGCGATGGAGGACGAGGAGCGGGAGACGGGGGAGTGTGTGCGTGCCGGGGACAGAGTCGAGGAGACGTACTTTGGGCCGAACCGGATCACCCAGGCGTATATCGATATGTTTATGTCGGCGGGGAGTGCCGCGACGAGTCTGCTCGAGGGCTTGGTCGTGCTGTGGGCGACCGAGGTGTGTTATCTGCAGGCGTGGCGGTATGCGGCTTCTTTCGGGGCTGCTGGGAAGAGGAGAGCCGGCCCGGAGCAGGATGCGGATGGGGGTGCGCTGCGTACGCGGTTCATCCCCAACTGGACTAGTCCCGAGTTTGAAGCGTTTGTGCGGCGCATCGGGGATGTGCTGGATGAGTTGGCTGGGCAGATCAAGGGGGCCGAGGAGCGTGAGGCTCTCATGGGTCGCTGTGTGCAGTGGTGGCGGCAGGTGGTGTGGTTGGAGGAGAGATTCTGGCCGGCTGTCAAGGTGGACTGAGTTTGGTCTGTAGGGAGAAAGGATAAAAAGCGAATATCATTACATCTCGTCCTATCATCGCATCGTCCAGGGGCCCCTCCAGTACTCCGTACATGATAAAGCAAGCAAGCAACCCAACGCCAGTCCCTTTTGTTCCTGTTGTAAATGCATCATTCATCCCTCTGCGCAAACCAGGCTTCTATCCCGTGGACATATAAAGAAAGACTCCGGACGGCCGGATGTGCTGCCAGAGCCCGACTCGAAGAAAGCAAAGCAGAAAGTAAAAAAACACACAGCAATGTATCAGTTTGCAACATGTCAAACTTTTTGAACCAGCAAATTCTTAGTCGAACACAATCGGTGTAGGTGTACATAGAATACATAGTCATCCATTAGCGAGCGATCAAGAGGTCGCTGCACTCGCGCGAGCGGCATTGCTCAGTTGCCGATGATACGATCCAATCGGCTGGAAGCCTCTGTATAGACCATCAGTATCGGCCATTCATCAATTAAAGCAGGGGAAACAAACCTGGCGAGATCAAATCCTCCTTCTTCGTCATCGTCATCCGCATCCGGCCCCGCCGGCGCCATCGGTCGCTCCGACTTGACCAGTCCGTTGACTCCCGGTCTTGCTTCCCCGAGATCTCCTGGGTCGGTTCGCAGTGGTGGAAGCGTCCGGCCGTGTCCGAGACCGTTCGATGTCCCCGGCTTACTGGGACTGACCAGATTCGGCGGCGGAGGACTACTGCTTGGGAAATTGCCGATCCCATCTCCGACTTCACCCTTGAGCGGACTCATGTCGGGCACCGGTCGCGCTGGTGTGCTGCCAATGTCCGCGAATTTCCAGAACTGCGCGGGTGAGCTCATCGGCATGAACTTGGACGGGATCTGGGCTGTGCTAGGAGGCGGAAGCCGAGGCTGCTGCCGCTGCGGGGCCGGAGTAATCATCGACGACGGACCGTCATCGTAGTACGAGGACGAGAGAACCGGCGGCGAATTCACCACATTGTCAGAGAGACCATACGTACGAGTCAATGCGCTGTGGCCCCCGTGATTCCTGGTGGCAGAACGTGTAGGCAACGGGGAAGGCTCCTCGTAATCCCGAGCACTGGTGTTGCGCAGAGGATGGTCGGCCCCGCGAGCGGCCCGCGAGCCCCGTTCCGGCGTGTAGGCCTCCACGGGTGCCACGGGGAACGAGCTGAATCCTGGTGAGGACACTGCCGGCGATTTCTTGCCGTTGAAGACGTTTTCGGAGCGGTTGGCACTCCGCGACACAGGCTCTTTCGTGGCAGGCGACGACGGAGCAGACGATTGAGTCGTCCCCTTTCGGAGCTGCTTCTTCCAGTACTCTTCGCGGTACTCCGCGGCAATCTGCCATTTCATTCCCTTTCCTGGCTCGTCTGTACGCCGAGGGACTTTTTGGAACGCCTTGTTCAGCGATAGATTGTGACGAATTGAGTTCTGAAGTTTGTCAGTTGCGGGCAGCGTCACGGGATTTGAAAAGAAAATGAAGATGACCTACCTGCCATCCACTCTGAGAATGCCGGTAAAACGCGTATTTGTCCATAATCCAATTGTAGATGCTGTTCAGAGTGAGCTTCTCCTCCTCGCTGGAGAAGATCGCCTGCGCGATCAAAGTGGCGTAGCTATATGGCGGTTTCAGATCCTTAGCGGAGTCCTTGCTGTAGTCAATCTCCTCGGTGCTTTCCATCATCATCCCGCGGTTATAGAGCGGCGACTGTTTGGCGGTGCGCGGGCCGACGGTGTCTGGGGAGCGCGGCGGGGGAGTCACCTGGCGTTTTAGGAACTGCGGGGCGGGGGCAAGTGATGGCTGGCCGCTGGCGGCGGCTGAAGCGGTCGCAGAGGTCTGATCGTTCATCACGGCGCTCGACTGCGATGGCTGGGGGTGCGAGTGCTGGGTTGGATCCCACGACAGCAATTCTTCCTCACCATTGGCGATGCGATGCGCGCGCGCCACAAAACTGGGATGAATGTTGGCTTTGTCTCCGGGAGTGACGAACATCATCTGGGTGTTGGCGATCTCGATGATGTCGCCGCAGGAAATAATCGCATCGGTCCCACGCTTCAGAATGACGTTGTTCAGCCGAACCCCATTGCGTCCATTGACGCGGATGTGCCAGGAAGGGGTCTCCCCGCCGTCATAGAAAATCTCCGCGTGCAAGCGAGAGACGAACTTGCTCGGACCCAGATCGACATGGACGTCCGGGAGGGCCCTTGCAGCGATCGTAACGGGACTCGACTGCTCATCTAGCTTCGGTTCGCGATCCGGTTCGCGTCCAATATTGACATGCAGTGTTTTGACGTAGTAGGTCCAGTTGCGGCCGGCGATTTTCGCATATGCGCGGATACTCTGCGTGTTCTCGGTCTTTTTGTTCGAGTGGTCCCGTGCAACGCGCACTTCTTCCCGGGCGACGTTCAGACAGGAGATGACCATGTCCACCAGGTCCTGGTTGGCCGACAGTTCATTTTCGGGGGACGAGTCGTCGGCCTCATCGGCGGATTCTTGCGCTTTGGCGGGACGGGCAGAAGGGGAAGGACGATGATCGACCTATTGGAGCGATTCAGCAAACCAAACTCACCCCGATCGCAGAAAGTCAAAGTCAGCCCACTGACCTTGCGCTTCTTATTCGAAGGCCGAGATGGCGAGGAGTCTGGAGCCTCGGCGTCAGAAGTTTCCTGCAGTTGGAGTTCCTTGCGCCGCGCGCGGCGCCGATTCGATAGAGGCATTCTTTTCGATATCTTTTGTTGATTTGTTGTGGTTTTCTAGTCTAAGCCGAGGTAAACAAATGCGTTTCAGAAGGTTGATCAACAATCAAACACGAGATAGTCGTCCTTGTGTTTTTCGATGGTCTGGTCTCCAGCAATGGAGCAGGATGCAGCTTGGGAAAGACGAAAGCAAAGTCGGATAGACGGAAGCAGAGAAGGAAAACAGAGAGGCGACCAAACAAGCAGAAGGGAAAAACCTGAACCGGGAAAATCCCAGCGTTCGTCGCAAACTCGGATGAACTGCCTGAGGAGAAGAACCCAAGGAACTGATGCCGGGTTTGCCACCGCGCAGAGAAAGCGACGCGATCTGTGAGTGGCTGGTGGGAGGGGTGGGAAGCCAGCCACTTAGTAGGAAGTAAAAAAAAAAAAAAAGAGGTGCGTTAAGTAAGGCTTATTATTGCCTTTGAAGGATAGGTTAAAAAAAAAGTTGGACAAAGGGGGAGTTGATTAGACAAAGGGTTTGTGTCCAATGTCAGGACATGGAAAAGGAGAAGAATAGGTAGAGGAGGAAGAAAGATGATGATGGTGATGATGATGATGATGATGATGATGTTGCTTGTGATGGTTGATGGCGCAGTGACGATAACGCGCGATGGTGTTTGGGGCGTGACCTCTTCCGCGTGGGGAAAAAGAATTCAATTATATCACCATTCACCTAGATAGAGAGTATGAATGTTGTTGATACTGCGAAACAAGCAGAGATCAAAATATTTTGATACCCTTTCAAGGATACAAGAAGGATTCTTCGAGTCTTAAAGATCCCCCCATCCCATCCCATCCAGTCAATACCACCATGCTCCATCGATGGATCCTCCCCCAGCCGCCGTAAACAGAAGCGAGACGGTGGAGCACGAGGGAAGAATGGAGGAAACATGAAAAGTCGAAGTCCTAGTTTGTTGCTTGTTTGAGAGAGACATTCATCCCAATCTTTCCAGACAAGTGGAAACCAGCTTAAAGAGCGTTGACAAAGAGGAGAACTACATAGTTACTGTATATATAATACCGGTGATGATCAGCAAGACATCCCTCGTGCTCATGCTCATCACTTTCTAAATCGATAATCACATTACCATGAGTACCGAATCTACTCAACAAACCAAAGAATCATAATGAACCAGCTTGTCATCAACAACCAGATAATACCTCATCATCTCCCACCTCGACAATTCACCAAACATTAAGGTAGAGTGGAAGATCGATCCATCCATGATCCAATGGAACATTACCGGATCGGGCAAAGGCCAAGCATGGTGGAAGCCTGGAACATCGCGGAGGACCATCATTCCTCAATAATTCGTCAACACTCGAAAAAAAAAAAAAAAAAAAGAAGCCAGTGAGAGCAATCAATTGGCTCTTTTTGTTCAAGTAGTATACTTCCTTTATGGTAGTATGCTTGTTTCCATCCGGTCTCCCAGGTCAGCTTATTTGGTCCCTGACATGAACTGTTCTACTAGTAAGGTAAGGTACCTGCGCACTATCGACTGTTTGCGTCACTCGGTCCCGGATGTGGCTTAGCGTGGCCCGTGGGAAAAGTGTCGCCTCGTGCGATATCAAAGCAGTGAAGGATGACCTTTTTGACGGGGTAGGTGTAGTAGGATCAGCAATTGACACTGTAGCATCATCCTCATGGTTACACTGGATGGAAAGCCTTGTTTTCTACTCCTACCACCTGAGTCCGCAGTGGAGATTTCGTACACAGCACCGACTTTGTCCTCCGGCAAAGTCCCGTCCATTCAAGCAAACAAAGAGCTGAAAACGGTTGTCGACCATGGAGACCAAACAAACAGACCAATTGACTACATGCTACGGAGTACACTGCCCCTCAGCGCAACTGTTACATCAATAAACACAAGTCCATTGAGATATGTTCTGAGAAATGAGCTTTCATACACACACAAAGAAGAGTCCCAGCCGGCAAAGAAAAACAATTCGAGAAATGAAATTGGTAATCACACACAAGACGAACTGGCCCGGTCCGAGAATTGAAAAAGAAAAAAAGAAATGATAGGAAAGGAAGCTGAGAAAAATGTGGCTCAGAACCGGTCAACTCCGTAGAAAGAGAAAAGAGAGGCGGGACATCTTCAACAGCAAGGGGAATCAGGTGATGGCAATACATAACCCCGGTTTAATTGTGCATCTTGGTATCTTCATCACCACCCAGTCCATGAAGTGTGGGATACATCACAGCATTGTGAGACTCAGCCCTGGCTGTGAGAGGCGCAGAAGACTGTTCAGCAGTCATAGGTGCATGGCTCGTCTCCACACCATCCATGTGTCCATCGTGCTTGGTCTCCGGAGAAGCGCTGGCCGCAGCATGAGTCTCGGTGTCGGAGTCATACTCGCCCCTTTCCAGACGGGATGCAATGTAGCTACGCAGATACTCCAGGAGGCGAACCTTCTCCACCCACTGCGAGTCAGCACGCTCTGCCACCTCCGTAGCTGCCTGAGCGGTGCGCAGAGCCGCCTCAGCTTCAGACGGGCTGCTCGAGTGCAGTGCGGGATCAATGAGGCTAGCCGAAATACGCACTGGGGAAGTGGAATCCGACGAACGCTCTTTGCCGGTAGGTGTGCGTTCGCCGTCCTCCTTGCCGTCATGAGTGATGTCCATCTGGACGGACAGGCGACGCTCCTCAGGGCGAGCACGCTGCAAAGTGCCTCCAGTGTAACGGCGACGATCATCATCAAAGATGCCGCTGAGGGTAGAAGGAGGAGCAGCACTCGATGCAGTGGGGTAGCCAGCCGCGAGACTGTCGGCCATCGTGGCGGATGGAAGTCTGGGATACATGCCCGAGCCACCGTCATGATGAGGGGGAGAGACGCGATGAGCGGAGGAAAGGGAGATTGGAGAGCGACCAGAGGTGTACGACTGGGCACTAGAGGGAGGAGTCAAAGCCGGAGTGCCAGTGGGGGGCGAGTGTGTGGCAGGGTTGCTCATGGAAGAACCTGTAGAGGTGGTGGCCACAGCGTGGCTTGGAGGAAGCTGGGTGGGGGGAGAGTGGGTAGTGCGGTAGCTCATGCCGCCATGGACATAATGGGCTCCAGGCTGTGCCACCCCGGCGGCAGCAACATGATCGTCATTCTCGTAGATAGTGTCCTGCATCTGCTGCAGGAATTGATCGATGTTGATCAGGTCGTTCTTGGTGCGGATGTTGCTCATCGGGGGGAGATGGTAGACGGGAGCACCGTGTCCGCCAGGGCTATAGCCACCACCCACGGCCACGGGCGCTGGCATAGGCTGGTATTCGGGCACAGGGCCACCAGTCAGGATAGGGAGAGACAGATTCTGAAGACCAAGGAGGCGCTGGCCGACCGCCGCGTAAGACTGGAGATCAAACTGACGACGTTTCAGATCGCCAAAGAACTCGTTCAGAGCGTCGTAGCCCCTCTTCTTGGATTCATACGAAGCATGGCCGTCATGACCGTGGTTGAGAGCATAGTATACGTTTCCATAGGAAGGATTGGACGGCTGTTGTGGGGGGTGAGACGAATAGTACTGCGGAGCACCGTGGGCGTATCCCTGGCTGGGCACTGGGTTCAGAGATGGCTCGAAATAATGAGCGGCGGCAGCGTAGCCTGATCAAAAGGCATATCATGTCAGTTTTAACATCGCAAGGACAAAATGGGGATGTGCCATTACCTTTTCCACCTCCAGGAAACATCATATCCGGATTTCTGGCTCCCGGCTCAGGCGACCGCACAAGCACGGAGTCATCGGCATGGGTCTTCACGTGTTTCTTGAGATCCTGGGGACGCTTGAAAGCTTTTCCACAGAATTCACATTTATGAGGCTTCAACGGAACATGGACCCTGATGTGAGACGTGATATGGTCACGCTTAACAGTGGTTGTGCGGCAACTTCCCCATTGGCAGCTCAGGTTGAGGTTATTGGTGCTCTTTCGACCGACGTGACGCTCGCAGATGTGTTCCTAATCCTGTCAGTGTTGTTCAAGTGAAAAAAAAAAAAAAAAAAAGAAAATATTGATCCAGGTAGCCCAGGTGTTTGTGTCGTCTGATTGTATGCGCGTCGTCGAGGAACTAGGCGACTGAAACGATGCAGGATATTATGAAATGACAAAAACTTACGTAAAGTGCCTCCGCAGAAGAACATTTCTCAGAGCAACCGTGCCACAAGCAGGAAAGTTCCTCGCTTGAATGAGAAGTTCCGTTCATTTGAGGAGCAGTAACAGCCGCGGTCGCAGCAGCCGCGGTCGCAGTCACAGAAGCCGGAGGAGTCGATGCCGACACAGGAGCTGGGGCTGCAGTTGCAGGCTGGGACGAAGGCTGCTCTTGCGAGATGGAAACAGGCATAGGAGCAGCCGTAGTCGAAGGCGAAGCAGTTGTGTTGTTGGTTGTGTTCTCTTGGTGTTCAGCCATTGTGCCAAGACTGATTTCTTGTCCCTTTTCTTGGGAGCAGCGGAGAATGAAGGGAGATCAACGCCAGTTAACGCAATGAGTATCGTTTCTCAACGCAGAGGGAAAGAGGGAGAAGGGGAGATGGATGAAAATGAGTCAGATAATGGATTTACCGTAGGAGCGACGAACGTCGTCCGCCAGAAAATGGTCGGGAAGACTCGGTGAATCGCCCCGAAAAAGACAACAGAAAAGACGCTGTAAAATAGTGTACACACGGCACACGAAGATGAGAGTTCTCAAAAGAAGCGAGTAAGATAGGAGGGAGAAAGGGAGAAAGGGTAAGAAGACGGAGGAGGGAAGGGGGGTATCGAGAGATAGAAGAGAGGAAAGTCTTGGAAGAGGAGAAGAGGAGGCCGAGGGGGGAATGCTTGGGTTCTTGTCCTTGGGACGGGACGCGAGGGAAAAGGACAACACTTCTCGAAAAGGAGGGGTGTGAATAACAGCAGCCCAGAAAGTACGGGAGTACGGGAGTTCTTAGGAGAATCGATGCCCAGAAGCCCAGAAGCCCAGAAAAAACCGCTTTGCACAGCCGGGCGGAGGGACAACCCAAGACAGGGACAAGACCGGGCCAAGAGCCATGCGGGCCCCAGCCTGAGTGGCGTCGAGCCACGACACATGACTGGCTGAGGCGAGAAATTGTTGGTGGGCTGTGCTGATCGCTTAGGTTAGACAGACACACAGCAGAGTACCAGTCAGGTAACAGCCCGCGGTACTCCGTACTGCCTCCGTACCGGAAAAGTCGATTGGACCTGCCCGTTTCGTTCTCGTATTGAGTTTCTCCATAATAGAGGATAGATCAGAGGAGTTCTTTGATTCTGGCATAATCCAGACATTTTGTGAGCAAAAAGCACGGCTCAGTTTGAGCATCATCTCATGATGGGTGTCAGTGTCTAGCAAGAAGAAATATTTACAGAAGAAGATCCCACAACACAGAACAAAACAACTCTCTTCGGATGAAGCAATTAATCCGATCCGAGCCTCTCACCAGCGCTAAGGTAACCGAAGGTACCTACCAGGTATTATCGGAAAAACCCATACCAGTTTCTTACCAATAAATTACACGATTCCGTCTACCTCGAAAACCCCACATCATTTTAGACTAAGTAGCAATAATACTTCTAACAAGATGTTCTCATTATTCACCATGAGATGACCCAAGACTCCAAAGTTAATAATACAAGCCAGTTGTGATGGCAATTCATTCTTGACAAAAGCGACAAGAAGACCAAGACTCCAAGAATTCCTCTCCCAGTTTGCACCACACAACCACGGACACTCTCTTGGCAACTTGTCCCGCTCCGTGGATGGAGTCTTGGGACTTGGGACTTGGAAGTTCAAGTGGCCATTTTATGATGTAGACCATGACTCTTCATCCATTACCTGAGGTAAATAATTCATGCTTTGACATGTGTGAAACTGTTGAGATGCTGGCTGGGTTAGACGGATTAATCCACCATTCAAGTCACAGATGTCCTCGTCGTGAGCACCAAATTGGGAACATCCGAGATAGGCCCCGGTCTTGTCCGGGGTAAGATGCTGATAACATGGCAGTCATCTAAGTGTTATTGACATCAAATAATCATCTGGTAATGCTACCTCGATATAATCCCAGTACTACTACTATAGATATCTCCCTAAGCAATCGAATAGCAAATTTAGTAGGAATTAGCTGACCACATGGCACATGCTCTGTACCTAGGTAACTAACTAGTTGCATACGGCGTCTCTACCTCTTACATATTATTGCTAATTTAATCGCTCATCCCAGGCAACAACATATTTTCATCTTATTTATCCTCAAAGTACGGATAACATAGACAGTATGTCTCAGTCAGAGACGAGAAATCGCGTTCTTAGCACTAGACTCATAGGAGCTTGGGTGCATGGTGCAAGGTGCATGCAGCTGTATGGGAAATTTTTTAATTGTTCAACTCCAGCAACAACATTACTCATCGCTCCGACTCAGGGATCAGAATCTCTTTTGTTCTTCTTCTGTCAATAGCTGTATACTCATAACAGTGGACTTAGTATACACTCGAGCCGAGTCGAGCATGATGGAAGATCCAGCAGAGCGGTGAAAAGAGGACATCGGATCCACCACAATTCCTTCTCCATACACAGCACCAACGATCCGACTCAACCCTCGTACAGGCGACGATGACAGGCAATTGTCCGTCAAAATTGGACTAAAAGACCTCAAGACTACTCATTTTGGATATCTAACATACAACTTACCCTTTCATTATCAATGGGTTGATCAGTCTTTACCTCATTTCCTTATTACTTTTCTGTGGTGTTCAGTATCCTCCTACCTCAGCACATAGACCTGTATATCTTCACAATTGTACATATACAATGCCAATCAAACTCTCCACCATCCTCTCCTCCCTCTTCTACCTTCTCCCCCTCTACCTCTTCCTCCCCTCTCCCCCCTCCCCCCCCTTCTCCCCCCCCCTAATCTCCCCACCCCCCCCCTCTCCCCCCACATCCCCTCCTCCCCCATCACACCATACCCCCCCCACCTGCTCCTCTCCAGCC